>NW_027590774.1:72500-77500 GCF_964213995.1 Mustelus asterias
AACAGGAGGCCCCATTCAGCTCCTCAAGCCTGTTACATAGCAACAGGAGGCCCCATTCAGCCCCTCGAGCCTGTTACATAGCAACAGGAGGCCCCATTCAGCCCCTCAAGCCTGTTACATAGCAACAGGAGGCCCCATTCAGCTCCTCAAGCCAGTTACATAGCAACAGGAGGCCCCATTCAGCCCCTCAAGCCTGTTACATAGCAACAGGAGGCCCCATTCAGCCCCTCGAGCCTGTTACATAGCAACAGGAGGCCCCATTCAGCCCCTCAAGCCTGTTACATAGCAATAGGAGCCCCCATTCAGCCCCTCGAGCCCGTTACACAGGAACAAGAGCCCCCATTCAGCCCCTCGAGCCTGTTACATAGCAACAGGAGGCCCCATTCAGCCCCTCAAGCCTGTCACATAGCAACAGGAGGCCCCATTCAGCCCCTCGAGCCTGTTACATAGCAACAGGAGGCCCCATTCAGCCCCTCAAGCCTGTTACATAGCAATAGGAGCCCCCATTCAGCCCCTCGAGCCCGTTACACAGGAACAAGAGCCCCCATTCAGCCCCTCGAGCCTGTTACACATAAACAGGAGGAGGCCATTCAGCCCCTCGAGCCTGTTACACAGGAATAGGAGGCCATTCAGCCCCTCGAGCCTGTTACACAGGAACATGGTGGCATAGTGGTTAGCAACCACTGTGGTTAGCAACCAACAACAATCCCACTCAGGCGCTCTTCCCATAACCCCTCATATTTACCTTGCCAATCCCCCTGACACTCAGGGGGAATTTAGCATGGCCAATGCAGCATGTCTTTTGGACTGTGGGAGGAAACCGGAGCACCCGGAGGAAACCCACGCAGTCACGGGGAGAACGTGCAGACTCCACACAGACAGTGACCCAAGGCCGGAATCAAACCCGGGTCCCTGGCGCTGTGAGGCAGCAGCACTAACCACTGTGCCACCGTGCCGCCCCGGTCGTGGGTTTGGAAGATGCTGCTTAAGGAGACTTGATGAGTTGCTGTGGTGCATCTTATAGGTAGTACACACGGCTGCCACTGAGCGTCAGTGATTTCACCGTGATTCGCTGTCCAGTGAGGGGACAGAGTGCCGGCTACCATGGTCGAATAGCCAGCTGGAGGCCCATATGGAGCCCCACCCCACCCCTAGCCCAGAGAAACCAGTGAGACTAGCTCTTCACCAAGATTAAGATGTTGTTCAACTTGTGTCTGTGTTTGACGTGGATGTGCTCGAATTCTAACCAGAATTGCACAATTCTGATTGCAATTCGTGGAACCCATTGAGAAAACAGCACAGAGAAAAAAAAAATCTGAATTCCCCCCCGTCTGTCTTTGTGAAATGTCCCCGTGCCTTCCAGTAAAGGAAGTCCAATTGTCGACAGCTAACACATCCTGCCAACCTTCTCACTAAATAGACAGGAAACCAGGGTTCAAGGTTCAAGGACAGAGACGAATCCCAGCCCCCGCCTCAGCCCCGAGCGTGTGCCCTCGACACCTGACCCCAGACACTGGCGATTGGCCATGTCCAGGGCAGGCCTGGGACTGCCCCAGGAGGAGATGGGGGGGGGGGGGATGGGGCTTCTTGGCCCTTCCTCGGAGGGTTCAGGAGGTTCAATAATTCCTTCCCACCAGCCGCTCTCTCCCCCAGCCCGCCCCAGGGGCCAACTCCAACGCGACGGGGACGGGCAGAATCCGAATCGCAGCTCCACCAATGGCAGCCGGGCCTTCAGCTGTCTGGGGAGGGGCCAAAGCTCTGGAATTCCCTCCATAAACCTCCACCGCTCTCTCTCACTCTCTATCTCTCTCTCTCTTCCCTCTATCTCTCTCTCGCACCCTACCTCTCTCCGTCTCTCGCTCTCCCCTTTTCCTCTATCTCTCACTCTACCTCTCTCTATCTATCTCTCTCGCTCTCTCCTTTTTCTCTATCTCTCTCCCACAATTTTCCCTCTCTCCCTATCTACCTCTTTCTCTCTCTCTCTCTCTCCTGTTCCTCCAACTCTCTCTCACTATACCTATCTTTATCTATCTCCCGCTCGCTCCTCTTTTTCTATCTCTCGCTCTCTTCCCTCTATCTCTCTCTCTATCTCTCTCTCTCTTTCCTCTATCTCTGTCCCCCCCCTCTCTAATTCTCTCCCTCTCTATCTCTTAGTCTCTCTCACTCTCCCTTTTTCACTATCTCTTAATCTCTTGCCCTCTCTCTCTTCACTCTATCTCTTTCCCTATCTATATATCTCTCTCTCTTTTTCCTGTATCTCTCTCACCCTCTCTCTCTCTCTTCCGTCTAAATCTCTAACTCTCCTCTCTCTGTTTTTCCTTTCTCTCTCTTCCCTCTATCTTTCTCTCTATCGCTCTCCCTCTTTCCCCTCTATCTCTCTCTCTGCCTCTCTCTCAAACTCTTTCACTCCCTCTTTCCCCTCTCTCTCCCCCTCTTTTTCTAGTTCTCTTCCACGTTCTCTTTTTCCTCTCTCTCTCTCTCTCTGTCTCTCTTTAACTCTTTCACTCTCTCTTTCTCCTCAATCCCTCTCTCTCTTACTCTCTCCCTCTCTTTTTCTGTCTGTCTCTCCCTCTCTTTCCCTCTATCTCTCTCTGTATCTCTCGCTAACTCTCTCTTTCACTCTCTCTTTCTCCTCAATCCCTCTCTCTAAGTCTCGCTCCCTTTTTCTGTCTGTCTTTCTCTCTCTCCTTTAAGATGCTCCATGAAAAAGTTGCCCTCTTTGACCGAGCTTTTGGTCGCCTGTCCCTAATATCACCTCACGTTGTTGGGGATTAAATCTTTGGTGGATAACGAGTTGAGTGAAGTATCTTGGATGGGTGTTGCATAAACGTCAATCATTGTAGTGTCAATGCCCCATTCTTCACATCGCTGCCTCTCTCATTCCTCAACCCATCTCTTTCTGTGCCGCCACGTTCCTTTCTTCCTCTCTCTCTCTCTTCTCCATCTCCATTTCCATCTTCTGTTCTCCTCTCATGTTCCCTCCACCTGTCCCTCCTTCTGTTCCTCACTCCTCTTCTCCCTCTTCCTATTTCCCCTCTCACTCTCTCCTGCTGCCCAGAGTTCGCTCCCACTGTGGGTGATTCTGCACTCTTTCCCTGTCTCTCACATTCTCACTCTCTCTCTCTCTCTCTGTCCCTGTCTCTCTCTTTCTCTCTCTCTCTCTCCCTCTCTCTCACACGTTCTCACATTCTCACTCTCTCACTCACCTTCTCTCTCTCTCTCACATTCTCACTCACCTTCTCTCTCTCACATTCTCACTCAAATTCTCTCTCTCTCTCTCACATTCGCACTCTCACTCACCTTCTCTCTCTCTCACACATTCTCACTCTCTCCCTCTCACTGTCTCTCTCTGTCTCTCTCTCACTGTCTCTCTGTCTCTCTCTCCTCCTCCCTCTCTCCTAGCTCTGCCCCTCTCTCTTCCGTCTTCCTCTTTCTCACTCTCTCCCTCCATCCTAACTGTGCCCCTTTCTCACTCCCTCGCTCTCTCTTTCTCTCTCTCTCTCCATCTTTCTCTCCTCCCTCTCTCCTCACTCTGCTTTCCTCTCTCTCTTGCTCCCTCGCTCTCCCTCTTTCTCTCTCTCTCTCTCAATCTTACTCTACTCCCTCTCTCCCCTCTCTCTCTCTGTCTCCCTTTCTCTCCTTCCACTCTCCTGGCTCTAGCTCCTTCTCTCTTCCCTATTTTCTCCATTCCTCGCTCCTCTGAGATTGGAATGATGCCAGAGGGGAGGGTGGCCAGGGGGATCCCTGACCTTTGACCCGGCCTTGGCGTGGGCCGGGTCAGTGTCTTGGTGTCACTGGGGTGTGTGGGACAGATGTAAATATTCAGGTGGTGAGAGGGTGGGAACATCAGGTGGACTCACGCCTTCTCACTCCCTTTCACTCTCTCCCCCTCACTGCCCCCTCCCCCCTCACTCTCCCCCCTTGCTTTCACTTTCTCTCTCACTCTCTCTCCCCCTCACTCTCTCTCCCCCTCACTCTCTCTCCCCTCACTCTCTCTCCCCCTCACTCTCTCCCCCTCTCACTCTCTCTTCCTCTCACTCTCCCCCTCTCACTCTCCCCCCTTGCTTTCACTTTCTCTCTCACTCTCTCTTCCCCTCGCTCTCTCTTCCCCTCGCTCTCTCTCCCCGTCACTCTCTCTCCCCCTCGCTCTCTCTCCCCCTCGCTCTCGCTCTCTCTCCCCTCGCTCTCTCTCCCCCTCGCTCTCTCTCCCCCTCGCTCTCTCTCCCCCTCGCTCTCTCTCCCCCTCGCTCTCTCTCCCCCTCGCTCTCTCTCCCCCTCGCTCTCTCTCCCCCTCGCTCTCTCTCCCCCTCGCTCTCTCTCTCCCTCGCTCTCTCTCTCCCTCACTCTCTCTCCCCCTCTCACCCACTCTCCCCTTCGTTTTCACTCCTGCTTGCTCTCTCCTTCGCTCCCATGTCTGGTCCATCTGACTTCTCTCTCTCACCAATCGTTTTTCTCTCGCTCTCCCTGCTCCCTGTGAATCTTTCCATGTATTTCAGGCTTTCTCACTCTCACCCTCGCTTTGTCTCTCTCACTTTCCCGCTGCACTGTCAGAGGGTCAGGACTGAGGGAGTGCTGCACTGTCAGAGGGTCAGTACTGAGGGAGTGCCGGACTGTCAGAGGGTCGGTACTGAGGGAGTGCTGCACTGTCAGAGAGTCAGTACTGAGGGAGTGCTGCACTGTCAGAGGGTCAGTACTGAGGGAGTGCTGCACTGTCAGAGGGTCAGTACTGAGGGAGTGCTGCACTGTCAGAGAGTCAGTACTGAGGGAGTGCTGCACTGTCAGAGGGTCAGTACTGAGGGAGCGCTGCACTGTCAGAGGGTCAGTACTGAGGGAGTGCCGGACTGTCAGAGGGTCGGTACTGAGGGAGTGCCGCACTGTCAGAGGGTCAGTACTGAGGGAGTGCTGCACTGTCAGAGAGTCAGTACTGAGGGAGTGCTGCACTGTCAGAGGGTCAGTACTGAGGGAGCGCTGCACTGTCAGAGGGTCAGTACTGAGGGAGT
>NW_027590774.1:82500-90000 GCF_964213995.1 Mustelus asterias
CCACTGGGGTCAGGGGTCACCGTTTTAAATCAGAAAGTAGGCGTCAAACCCAGGCTGAGGCCTTGCTGCCTGGGATATCCACTCAGGCCCTTCCCCTCCCTCCCGCCATGCACATCACTCAAGAGCGGACAGCAAACGAAAAACAACCAGTCGTATTCCACCTGCCACGCCCCCAGCCCCGCCCCCCGCCCTCCCCCACAAACCCGCCCCCCCCCACCCCCCCCCCCCACCGCCCACACAACCACACCCCCCTTGACAGCTCGCGAAAGTAAAGCCAGCGGCCGCAACTCACGTGTCTCCGTCTTCGTCCTGCCTGGTTGCCATAGCGATGTCGGAGGCCAGTAGTTCCCGCTGCGTGTGGAGGCAGGGCCCGGGATGGAAGGCCGGAAGCGGGCTGACGGGAATGGGGTGCGTTGGCACGGGGCAGATGGGGAAGGAGGTGGGGGGGAGGCTGGTCTTGTTCGCACCTGTCGGGGAGACGGGGAAGAAGACATCCGTGAGGACAGGAGGAGACCCCATTCCGACATCCGCGGCAGCCCCCTCACTCAAATCTGTTCCCCAATTTTGTTAAAAGCTGGATAACTGCTCCCATGCCCACATGTCTGCCCTTGGCCTGCTGCAATGTTCCAGTGAAGTTCAACGCAAACTGGAGGAACAGCATCTCATCTTCCAGCTAGGCACTTTACAACCTTCCGGTCTCAACCTCGAGTTCAACAACTTCAGATGGCACAGTGGTTAGCCCTGCTGCCTCACAGCGCCAGAGACCCGGGTTCGATTCCCGCCGTTGGGTCACTGTCTGTGCGGAGTCTGCACATTCTCCCCGTGTCTGCGTGGGTTTCCTCCGGGTGCTCCGGTTTCCTCCCACAGTCCATAAGACGTGCTGGTTAGGTGCATTGGCCATGCTAAATTCTCCCTCAGTGCACCCGAACAGGCGCCAGAATGTGGCGACGAGGGGATTTTCACAGTAACTTCACTGCAGTGTTAATGTAAGCCTACATGTGAACTCATTTAAAAACTTTAAACTTCAGATGATTCACTCTACCCCACCTGGACCCCTTTGTTTACATATTTAATTTTTAACTGTTCTCTGCTTTTTATTTCTTTGTCTTTCTTCATTTTCCTTCCCCCCCCAACTCTTTCCCCTTATTTTATTCCCCCTTCCCTTACCTTTTCTCCCCCTTTGCTTCCCCTTTTTTCGTAATTTTACCCCTCTCCCACCCATCCCCCCTCTCCCCCCACATCTTCATCTGTCACAGTTTACCCTCTGATTTCAGCTTCTCTGCCATTTGGCCACTCACACTTTCTACTCTCTCCGTGGGCTGCCATTAGCAGCCTTTCCCCTGGTTTCTGTGGCTATAACTCATCTATCATTCCCTCCCCCTGCAGTATAAATATCTCCCACTTTCTATGCTTTTTAGCTTTGACAAAGGATCATCTGGACTCGAAACGTCAGCTCTTTTCTCTGCTTACAGATGCTGCCAGACCCGCTGAGATTTTCCAGCATTTTCTCTTTTGGTCTCAATTTTGTTTGTGGGATCTTGCTGTGCATAAATTGGCTGCTGTGTTTCCAACCTTCCGAGTGAATCACATTTCAAACAGTGCCTCAGCGGCTGGGAAAGACACTGCGATGTTCTCACATAGTGAAAACTCTGATAGAAAGGTAAAGTCTACTCTGAGTGTTGTTGGAGCTGCACCAGTCCAGGCTAGTGGGGAGTATTCCATCACACTCCTGACTTGTGCCTTGTAGATGGTGGACAGGCTTTGGGGAGTCAGGAGGCGAGTTACTCGTCGCAGTATTCCTAGCTCTGACCTGCTCTGGCAGTCACTGTGTTTATGTGGTGAGTCCAGTTGAGTTTCTGGGCAAATGGTAAACCTTCGCAAGCTAGAAACATACAAAATTGGAGCAGCAGTAGGCCATTCGGCCCTTCGAGCCTGCTCTGCCATTCATTATGATCATGGCTGATCATCTAACTCGATAGCCTGATCCCACCTCCCTCTCCCACCCCCCACCACCCCCCCCCCCCCAACACCCTTTGATCCCCTTCACCTCAAGTGCAATATCTAACTGCATGGAATCCTACAGTGCAGAAGGAGGCCATTCAGCCCATCGAGTCTGCACCGACCATAATCCCACCCAGGCACTATCCCCAAAACCCAATGCACTTACACCAGCCAGTCCCCTTGACACAAAGGGTCAATTCAGCATGGCCAATCCACCTAATCTGCACATCTTGGGACTGTGGGAGGAAACCGGAGCATCCGGAGGAAACCCACGCAGACACCGGGAGAACGTGCAAACTCAGCACAGACAGTGACCCAAGCCGGGAATCGAACCCTGACGCTGTGAGGTAGCAGTGCTAACCACTGTGCCATCCGACTTCACGCTTCTTGAAAATATTCAATGTTTTGGCTTCAACTGCTTCCTGTGGTAACGAATTCCACAGGCTGTCACTCTCTGGGTGAAGAAATGTTTCCTCACGTCCGTCCTAAATGGTCTACCCTTGAATTCTCAGACTGTGACCCCTGGTTCTGGACTCCCCCACCATCGAGAATATCCTCCCTGCGTCTACCCTGTCCAGTCCTGTTAGAATTTTAAGGGTTTTTATGAGATTCCCCCATCACTCTTCGAAACTCCAATATGTACAATCGTAACAGACTTAATCTCTCCTCATACATCAGTCCCGCCATCCCCGGAATCGGCCTGGTAAACCTTCACTGCACTCCATCGAGACCAAGAGCATCCTTCCTCAGAAAAGAAGACCAAAACTGCACACAATATTCTAGGTGTGGCCTGACCAAGGCCCTGTATCATTGCAACAACACATCCCTGCTCCTGTACTCAAAACCTCGTGCTATTTCCTTTGGAACCTGCTTGCTTACTTTCAGTGGCTGGTATACACTCCTAGAATCCCGACAGGACAGAAGGAGGCCATTCGGCCCATCGAGTCTGCACCCACCACAATCCCACCCAGCCCATATTCCCTTCACCCCACCGATTTACCCTGCTAGTCCCCCTGACACTTAGGGACAATTTAGCATGGCCAATCAACATAACCTGCACATCTTTGGAGTGTGGGAGGAAACTGGAGCACCCGGAGGAAATAAGAACACAATAAGAACATAAGAAATAAGAGCAGGAGTAGGCCATCTAGCCCCTCGAGCCTGCCCCGCCATTCAATAAGATCATGGCTGATCTGACGTGGATCAGTACCACGCAGGAAACCCACGCAGACACGGGGAGAATGTACAAACTCCACATAGCCAGTGACCCGAGGCAAGAATCGAACCTGGGTCACTGGAGCTGTGAGGCAACAGTGCTAACCACTGTGCCACCATGTCACTGTGCATTTCTCCACTCCACCTGACGAAGGGACAGCCTGTTCCGAAAGCTAGTGGCATTTGCTACCAAATAAACCTGTTGGACTTTAACCTGGTGTTGTTAAACTTCTTACTGTGTTTACCCCAGTCTAACGTCAGCATCTCCACATCATATCCATCAAACACTCCCAGGTCAGGTACAGCACAAGGTCAGATACAGAGTAAAACTCCCTCTACACTGTCCCCATCAAACACTCCCAGGACAGACACAGCACGGGGTGAGATACAGAGTAAAGCTCCCTCTACACTGTCCCATCAACCTCGCCCAGGACAGGTACAGCACGGGGTTAGATACAGAGTAACACTCCCTCTACACTGTCCCCATCAAACGCTCCCAGGACACGTACAGCACGGGGTTAGATACAGAGTAAAGCTCTCTCTACACTGTCCCCATCAAACACTTCCAGGGCAGGTACAGCACGGGGTTAGATACAGAGTAAAGCTCCCTCTACACTGTCCCCATCAAACACTCCCAGGACAGGTACAGCACGGGGTAATTGCAATGGTCGTTGGAGATGGTCATTGCCTGGCATTTGTGCAGCGCAAATTGTTACTTGCCACTTGTCAGCCCAAGTTGGGATATGATCCGGGTCTTGCTGCATTTGAACACGGGCTGCTTCAGTATCTGTGGAGTCGTGAATGGTGCTGAACATTGTGTAATCATCGGCGAACATCCCCACTGCTGATCTTGTGATGGAGGGAAGATCATTGATGAAGCAGCTGAAAGCTGGCCACGAGACACAACAGGAGTGTGTTGGAATTGTCAAATCTCGAGGTATGGGCAAGGGTTGATGTACTGAGAGAGGGAGAGAGTCCAGGGTGACATTGGGTCACAGAATCATAGACTCCCTACAGTACTGAAGAAGGCTATTCGGCCCATCGAGCCTGCACCAACCACAATCCCACCCAGGCCCTATCCCCGTAACCTCACATATTTACCCTGCTAATCCCCCTGACACTGGGGTCAATTTAGCACAGACAATTCCCCTAACCTGCATGTCTGGGGACACTAAAGGGCAATTTAACATGGCCAATCCACCTGACCCGCACATCTTTGGACTCTGGGAGGAAAGCAGAGCACCCGGAGGAAACCCACACAGACACGGGAAGAATGTGAAAACTCCACACACACAGTCACCCGAGCCGGGAATTGAACCCGGGTCCCTGGCGCTGTGAGGCAACAGTGCTAACCACTGGGCCACCGTGTCGTGGTCAAACGGGGGAGGGGAGAAATACTGTGAATGGGCTTGTCCAGACAGGGCAACCAGGCAGCGAGAGAGACAGAGCTGGACATTAGGGAGCAAGAAGCCTGGAATACAGCCAGATGTATTCTGGAAAGAATGCGGGTCAAAGAGAAGGCAAGTAAGAGTAAGAGCAGAGAGCACATGACTCATGAGAGGCAGATAAGCAGCGTTGTTCATTCTTGACAATGTCTGTGGATTGTCCCTGATCGAGAACAAGAACAAGGCAATGTGAGCTTCAACCCGCTTCCGATTTGCATACAGGATTCTGGTCTTCACCACAAACAATCAGAAGCGCTTGTTGTGCTCACACATTCACCTGCATCTGAGAATTGCCTCAGGACATTTCTCGTAAGTGACAGCACAGCGTCGTGAGGAAGGAGACCGCTCACAGAGTCAGGGAGCGTTCCATCGTTAAACAACAACCTCTCTCTTCAGCAGCACTGCTCCAAGGCAGCTTTACTCTGCATCTAACCCCGTGCTGTACCTGTCCTGGGAGTGTTTGATGGGGACAGTGTAGAGGGAGCTTTACTCTGTATCTAACCCCGTGCTGTACCTGTCCTGGGAGTGTTTGATGGGGACAGTGTAGAGGGAGCTTTACTCTGCATCTAACCCTGTGCTGTACCTGTCCTGGGAGTGTTTGGGACAGTGTAGAGGGAGCTTTACTCTGTATCTAACCCCCTGCTGTACCTGTCCTGGGAGTGTTTGATGGGGACAGTGTAGAGGGAGCTTTACTCTGTATCTAACCCCGTGCTGTACCTGTCCTGGGAGTGTTTGATGGGGACAGTGTAGAGGGAGCTTTACTCTGTATCTAACCCCGTGCTGGACCTGTCCTGGGAGTGTTTGATGGGGACAGTGTAGAGGGAGCTTTACTCTGTATCTAACCCCATGCTGTACCTGTCCTGGGAGTGTTTGATGGGGACAGTGTAGAGGGAGCTTTACTCTGTATCTAACCCCCTGCTGTACCTGTCCTGGGAGTGTTTGATGGGGACAGTGTAGAGGGAGCTTTACTCTGCATCTAACCCCGTGCTGTACCTGTCCTGGGAGTGTTTGGGACAGTGTAGAGGGAGCTTTACTCTGTATCTAACCCCCTGCTGTACCTGTCCTGGGAGTGTTTGATGGGGACAGTGTAGAGGGAGGTTTACTCTGCATCTAACCCCGTGCTGTACCTGTCCTGGGAGTGTTTGGGACAGTGTAGAGGGAGCTTTACTCTGCATCTAACCCCCTGCTGTACCTGTCCTGGGAGTGTTTGATGGGGACAGTGTAGAGGGAGCTTTACTCTGTATCTAACCCCGTGCTGTACCTGTCCTGGGAGTGTTTGATGGGAGTCATGATGTGGAGATGCCGGCGTTGGACTGGGGTGAACACAGTAAGGGTTTTAACAACACCAGGTTAAAGTCCAACAAGTTTATTTGGTAGCAAATACCATCAGCTTACGGAGCGCTGCTCTTTCGTCAGATGGAGTGGAAATCTGCTCTCAAACAGGGCACAGAGACACAAAATCAAGTTACAGAATACTGATTTGCAATCCAATCAGTATTCTGTAACTTGATTATGTGTCTCTGTGCCCTGTTTGAGAGCAGATTTCCACTCCATCTGACGAAGGAGCAGCGCTCCGAAAGCTTATGGTATTTGCTACCAAATAAACATGTTGGACTTTAACCCGGTGTTGTTAAAACCCTCACAGTGTTTGATGGGGACAGTGCAGAGGGAGCTTTACTCTGTATCTAACCCTGTGCTGTACCTGTCCTGGGAATGTTTGATGGGGACAGTGTCGAGGGAGCTTTACTCTGTATCTAACCCTGTGCTGTATCTGTCCTGGGAGCGTTTGATGGGGTCAGTGTAGAGGGAGCTTTACTCTCCATCTAACCCCGTGCTGTACCTGTCCTGGGAGTGTTTGATGGGGGAACAGTGTACATGGAGGTTTACTCTGTATCTAACCTCGTGCTGTACCTGTCCTGGGAGTGTTTGATGGGGACAGCGTAGAGGGAACTTTACTCTGTATCTAACCCCGTGCTGTACCTGTCCCGGGAGTGTTTGATGGGGACAGCGTAGAGGGAACTTTACTCTGTATCTAACCCCGTGCTGTACCTGTCCTGGGAGTGTTTGAATGGGGGACAGCGTAGAGGGAGCTTTGCTCTGTATCTAACCCCATGCTGTTCCTGTCCTGGGAGCGTTTGATGGGGACAGTGTAGAGGGAGCTTTACTCTGTATCTAACCCCGTGCTGTACCTGTCCTGGGAGTGTTTGATGGGGACAGTGTAGAGGGAGCTTTACTCTGTATCTAACCCCGTGCTGTACCTGTCCTGGGAGTGTTTGATGGGGACAGTGTAGAGGGAGCTTTACTCTGTATCTAACCCCGTGCTGTACCTGTCCTGGGGGTGTTTGATGGGGACAGTGTAGAGGGAGCTTTACTCTGTATCTAACCCCGTGCTGTACCTGTCCTGGGAGTGTTTGATGGGGACAGTGTAATTCCAGCCTTGTGACTGGTGTGTATTTCACATTTTTTGTTGCTGAAAGCCCCCAATTTAATTTAACCGAGCGACTGACCTGAGAGAACAATTGGTTGAGTGAAAGCAAGGGGAATTTGAGTGAGGCTATTAGCGTCTCCACGCTCTGGTGTCTGGCTGGGCACAGTGTGGGGTGATTTTAGTCACCGGGTCCCAGATGTTGCAGAATTCACCGGCATTACCTTGGGAAGCCCCCACACGCAGACATCTGACATGTCTGCCCAGTAAGCCCCAGTGGGAGTGAGTAACAAAACACCTTCAATATTGCCCCAATCCACTCCTCCTTCCTGACATAGAATCATCGAATCTCCACAGTGCAGAAGGAGCCCATTCGGCCCATCGAGCCTGCATCGACCACAACTCCACCCAGAC
>NW_027590774.1:102500-179857 GCF_964213995.1 Mustelus asterias
TCATCGCTCACTCACTCACTCACTCATTCACTCACTCGCTCGCTCACTCACTCACTCACTCGCTCCTCACTCACTCACTCGCTCACTCACTCACTCATCGCTCACGAACTCACTTACTCCAAACTCACTCTGCAGCTTTTTCCCAGAGTTGAAGAGTCAATTACCAGGGGGCACAGGTTTAAGGTGCGAGGGGCAAGGTTTAAAGGAGATGTACGAGGCATGTTTTTTACACAGAGGGTGGTGGGTGCCTGGAACTTGCTGCCGGGGGAGGCAGTGGAAGCAGATACGATAGTGACTTTTAAGGGGCGTCTGGACAAATACATGAATAGGATGGGAATAGAGGGATACGGTCCCGGAAGGGTAGGGGGTTTTAGTTCAGTCGGGCAGCATGGTCGGTGGAGGGCCAAACGGCCTGTTCCTGTGCTGTAATTTTCTTTGTTCTTTGTTTTTTGTTCTAACTCACTCCAAACTCACTCCAGATTCACTCTGCCCTCTCTCTCTCTGCCCTCTCTCTCTGCCCTCTCTCTCTGCCCTCTCTCTCTTTCACTGCCCTCCCTCTCTGTCTTCTCTCACTGCTCTCTCTCTGCCCCCTCTCTCTCTGCTCTCTCTCTCTGCTCTCTCTCTCTCTGCTCTCTCTCTCTCTGCTCTCTCTCTCTCTGTTCTCTCTCTCTCTGCTTTCTCTCTCTCTCTCTCTGCCCCGTCTCTCTCTGCCCCCTCTCTCTCTGCTCTCTCTCTGCCCCCTCTCTCTCTGCTCTCTCTCTCTGCTCTCTCTCTCTCTCTGCTCTCTCTCTCTCTGCTCTCTCTCTCTCTGTTCTCTCTCTCTCTGCTTTCTCTCTCTCTCTCTCTGCCCCCTCTCTCTCTGCTCTCTCTCTCTGCTCTCTCTCTCTCTGCTCTCTCTCTCTCTGCTCTCTCTCTCTCTGTTCTCTCTCTCTCTGCTTTCTCTCTCTCTCTCTCTGCCCCGTCTCTCTCTGCCCCCTCTCTCTCTGCTCTCTCTCTCTCTGCCCTCTCTCTCTGCTCTCCCTCTGCTCTCTCTATCTCTCTGCCCCCTCTCTCTCTGCTCTCTCTCTCTGCCCCCTCTCTCTCTGCTCTCTCTCTCTCTCTGCCCCCTCTCTCTCTGCCCCATCTCTCACTGCTCTCTCTCTCTCTGTCCCCTCTTTCTCTCTACCCCCTCTCTCTCTGCTCTCTCTCTCTCTCTGCCCTCCCTCCAGACTGGCGCCTGACTGACCCTGGATTTCTGAAGAAAGCGAGCTCTAATCATTGATCCCTGGGATTCAGGCCAGATCGGGAGTATTTCAGGCCATTTTCCCATCAATTATGCACCCACCCTTTGGATTCCCCACCCCCCCTAGCCCCAACCCTGCCCCCCCGCCCTCCCCCCCACCCCCGTACAGCTGAACACCTGAGATGCTGAGGCCAAACTCTGGTGCCACCCACTCATATCCAGAACAGCTTGAGAAGGCAAACAAGAGAGTGAGATATCTGATATTCCGAGAAGTCCCCAGCGATAGCTTCCTCCAACTTACTGGTTCTTATTGCTCAATGTTTTGGAAGCAGATTGCAGGATATAACACTCAGATAAAGGAGGCGAGCTTATCAAACATCGGTCCCAGCCAGATCCCTCTCGCAGGGAGCGACTGGGAAGGAGATTAACCCTTTCCCCTCCCTGTCCCAGTTACAGACAGCGGGCAGCCTGTTCCCCAATGCAGAGAGGATTAACCCTTTCCCCTCCCTGTCCCAGTTACAGACAGCGGGCAGCCTGTTCCCCAATGCAGAGAGGATTAACCCTTTCCCCTCCCTGTCCCAGTTACAGACAGCGGGCAGCCTGTTCCCCAATGCAGAGAGGATTAACCCTTCCCCTCCCTCTCCCCAGTTCTCACTGTGTATTTGGCAGCAGTGACCTCTGTGCTTTGGCCGGACAGCCAGCTGCTCCCTCTGCTGGTTGGACAACAGATCACACAGAATCACACTGCGACACACGTGTCCTTCGACCTGACTCTCTCCAATCACTGTCACCATCTCACTCTTGTCTCTCTCTCTCTCTGTCTCTCCCTCTCTCTCACTGTCTCTCTCTCTCTCTCCCCTCACCCTCTCTTTCCTGTCTCTCTCTGTCTCTCTCCCTATCCCTCTGCAGTACTGAGGGAGTGCCATACTGTCAGGGGGTCAGTACTGAGGGAGTGCCGCACTGTCAGGGGGTCAGTAATGAGGGAGTGCCGCACTGTCAGAGGGTCAGTACTGAGGGAGTGCCGCACTGTCAGGGGGTAAGTAATGAGGGAGTGCTGCACTGTCAGAGGGTCAGTACTGAGGGAGTGCCGCACTGTTAGAGGGTCAGTACTGAGGGAGTGCCGCATTGTCAGAGGGTCAGTACTGAGGGAGTGCTGCACTGTCAGAGGGTCAGTACTGAGGGAGTGCTGCACTGTCAGAGGGTCAGTACTGAGGGAGTGCTGCACTGTCAGAGGGTCAGTACTGAGGGAGTGCTGCACTGTCAGAGGGTCAGTACTGAGGGAGTGCTGCACTGTCAGAGGGTCAGTACTGAGGGAGTGCTGCACTGTCAGAGGATCAGTACTGAGGGAGTGCTGCACTGTCAGAGGGTCAGTACTGAGGGAGTGCTGCACTGTCAGAGGGTCAGTACCGAGGGAGTGCAGCACTGTCAGAGGGTCAGTACTGAGGCAGCGCTGCACTGTCAGTAATAAGAGCAGTAGGGGGGATGTGGAGGGTGGGGGGGGGGGGGTGAGGGGGTGGGGGAGGTGGGGGTGGGGGTGTGGGGGGGTGTGGTGTGGGGGGGTCGGGAGTGAGAGGGTGGGGGGGGTGAGGGGAGTGGGAGTGGTGTGGGGGGCGGGGGGGTGGGGGGTAGTGTGTGGGGGGGTGGTGGGGGACGTGGGGGGGCTGGGGGGGTGAGGGGGTGTGGATGCGGGGGTGGGGTGTGGGGTTGTGTGAACGAAAGGGCTGATTATATAATTCCCGTGCTGTGAGTGGAAACGAAAGTCTGAGATTGGCAGTTTATGTTCACCATGGCGACAGCTGCCCAGCGACTGCTCTTGTCCACAGTGAATGCAAACATTTTTCTTGTCACTCAGCCTTACTCATGACTGGTGTCGACCGGACCAGTTATTCCAATGTGATTCACCCTGCGTGAGCTGAGGTTAGTGTTATATTGGAATCCCATGATGCCTTGCCTTTGGTGACAGCAGGGTTGCACAGTGCGATCCCGCACCAACGGCTGAAAACGTTCCACGATGCTGTCAAAACTGGACTGAGTTCGCCACAGTCAGGATCAGGGAAGCGTGGCTGGACTTCTCCAGCCATTCACTCCGGCGGGATTCTCCAGTCCCGCCGGCAGTGTACCCACCGCCAGCCATGGGTTTTCCGGAGGCCTGGGGTGTGGTCAATGGGAATTACCATTGACAGCGGCGGGACTGGAGAATCCCACCGCTCGCTAACAATGCACCACCTCCTGCTGGCGGGAAACACGCAGCTGGAAGGTCGGAGTATCTCGCCCGGTATCTCTCCCTGAAGCGGCCCCGGCGAGCCAACTCTGTTTGGGTGCAATTGGGGAGGGGCTACAAATCGGCGGTCCAGCCAGCGAGGTCCACATCCCAGGAAAGGGTCAAGAAGAAGGAACAAATACAGATTGATTCAGGGACAGACTGGTGCAGAAGGTGAAGTTGCCTGGGATCAGAGGTGAGCTGGCAAGATGGATACAGAACTGGCTCGGTCATAGAAGACAGAGGATAGCAGTGGAAGGGTGCGTTTCTGAATGGAGGGCTGTGACAAGTGGTGTTCATAGAAATCATAGAAACCCTACAGTACAGAAAGAGGCCATTCGGCCCATCGAGTCTGCACCGACCACAATCCCACCCAGGCCCTACCCCCATATCCCTACATATTTTACCCACTAATCCCTCTAACCTACGCATCCCAGGACACTAAGGGGCAATTTTTTTTAGCATGGCCAATCAACCTAACCCGCACATCTTTGGACTGTGGGAGGAAACCGGAGCACCCGGAGGAAACCCATGCAGACACGAGGAGAATGTGCAAACTCCACACAGACAGTGACCCAAGCCGGGAATCGAACCCGGGTCCCTGGGATCCTCAGGGATCAGTGCTGGGGCCTTTGCTGTTTGTAATATATATAAATGATTTGGAGGAAAATGTAACTGGTTTGATTAGTAAGTTTGCGGACGACACAAAGGTTGGTGGATTTGTGGATAGCGATGAGGACCATCAGAGGATACAGCAGGATATAAATCGGTTGGAGACTTGGACGGAGAGATGGCAGATGGAGTTTAATCCGGACAAATGTGAGGTAATGTATTTTGGAAGGTCGAATACAGATAGGAAATATACAATAAATGGCAGAACCCTTAAGAGTATTGATAGGCAGAGGGATCTGGGTGTACAGGTACACAGGTCACTGAAAGTGGCAACCCAGGTGGAGAAGGTAGTCAAGAAGGCATACGGCATGCTTGCCTTCATCGGCCGGGGCACTGAGTTTAAAAATTGGCAAGTCATGTTGCAGCTTTATAGAACCTTAGTTAGGCCTCACTTGGAATATAGTGTTCAATTCTGGTCACCACACTACCGCACAGCCGCTTTGGAGCGGATACAGAAAAGATTTACCAGGATGTTGTCTGCTATGGAGGGCATTAGCTATGAGGAGAGGTTGGAGAAACTTGGTTTGTTCTCACTGGAACGACGGAAGTTGAGGGGAGACCTGATAGAAGTCTACAAGATTATGAGGGGCATGGACAGAGTGGATAGTCAGAAGCTTTTTCCCAGGGTTGAAGAATCAATTACTCGGGGGCATAGGTTTAAGGTGCGAGGGAGAAGGTTTAAAGGAGATGTACGAGGCAGATATTTTACACAGAGGATGGTGGGTGCCGGGAACCTGCTGCCGGAGGTGGTAGTGGAAGCAGATACGATAGTGACATTTAAAGGGCATCTTGACAAATACATGAATAGGATGGGAATGGAGGGATACGGTCCCGGAAGGGTAGGGGGTTTTAGTTCAGTCGGGGGCAGCATGGTCAGTGCTGGCTTGGAGAGCTGAAGGGCCTGTTCCTGTGCTGTAATTTTCTTTGTTCTTTGAAAGCCATCGCAGATTTGCCTATTAATGAGCATGAGGTGTTCTTGATGAGGTACTGGAGAGGGTCGATGAGGGGAACATTGATGATGTGGTATATTTGGACTTCCAGAAGGTGTTTGATTAAGTTTCAGTGTCACTGATCCCTTGGCAGAGTAACAGCTCATGGAATTAAAGAGACGGAAAGCAGGTTACCAAGTATGCCGATTGACAGGAAGCAGAGAATCGTGGTGAACGGGTTTCCTTCAGAGGAAGATAAGCACTGGAGTTCCTCAGGGGTTGGTGCTGCTAACATTGCAGCTGAATGAATGACTCCGACTTGGATGCACAATTTGTGAATGACACACAACTCATCAGTATCGGTAACCGGGAGACAGAGTCTTCACATGGTCACGGGACTGTCACAGCGCAGATGGAGGCCATTCGGCCCATCGTGCCTGCTCTGGTTCTCCAATCCAGCATTGTGACACAGCACCATTCCCCTGCCTTTCCACCCGTACCACTGCACGTTGTTTCTATTCAAATAATCATCAAATGCCCTCTCGAATGCTTTGATTGAACCTGCCTCCACCACACGGCCAGGCGGAACATTCCAGATCCCAACCACTCGCTGTGTGGAAAAACAAATCCTACATCAGGGTCACTGTCTGTGTGGAGTTTGCACATTCTCCTCGTGTCTGCGTGGGTTTCCTCCGGGTGCTCCGGTTTCCTCCCACAGTCCAAAGATGTGCGGGTTAGGTTGATTGGCCAGGTTAAAATTGTCCCTGAGATGCGTAGGTTAGAGGGATTAGCGGGTAAATATGTGGGGGTAGGGCCTGGGTGGGATTGTGGTCGGTGCAGACTCGATGGGCCGAATGGCCTCCTTCTGCACTGTAGGGTTTCTATGATTTCTATGATTTCTATGATCATATTTGCTTCTTTTGCAAATCACTTTGCCCTCTCGCTCTCGAATCTCTTACGAGCAGGAACAGTTCCTCCCTATCTGCTCTGTCCTGCCCCCGGATGATTTTGAATATCTCTATCAAATCTCCTTAGCCTTCTTCTCTGATATTTAAGGATGACATCAGGGCGGTCGTGAGAGATTATCTCGGTTTTATGGAGAAAAGCGTTGAATCCATTTGGGTGGAAGTTAGAAACAGTAAGGAGAAAAAGTCACTGATAGGTGTAGTCTATAGGCCACCAAATAATATCACGGTGAGGCGAGAAATAAACAAAGAAATAACTGATGCATGTAAAAATGGTCCAGCAATTATCATGGGGGATTTTAATCTACATGTCGATTGGTCAAACCAGGCGGTCAAGGCCGCCTTGAGGAGGCGTTCAGAGAATGTATCCGCGATAGCTTCCTTGAACAGTATGTAATGGAACCTACGAGGGAGCAAGCTACCCCAGATCAGGTCCTGTGTAATGAGATGGGAATAATTAATGATCTTCGAGTTAGGGATCCTCTCGGAAGAGGCGATCACAGTATGGTTGAATTTAAAATACAGATGCAGCGTGAGAAGGTAAAATCCAAGACCAGCGTCTTGTGCTTAAACAAAGGAGACGATAAAGGGATGAGGGAGGATGAGGGACAGAGACAAGGTAGATAGTCAACATAATTTCCCAAAGGTTGGGGAGTCTAAAACTAGAGGGCATAGGTTTAAGGTGAGAGGGGAGAGATACAAAAGGGTCCAGAGGGGCAATTGTTTTCACACAGAGGGTGGTGAGTGTCTGGAACAAGCTGCCAGAGGTAGTAGTAGAGGAGGGTACAATATTGTCTTTTAAAAAGCATTTAGACAGTTACATGGTTAAGACTGGTATAGCGGGAAATGGGCCAAACGCAGGCAATTGAGACGAGCTTAATGGCATGGACAAGTTGAGGCAAAGGGCCTGTTTCCGTGCTGTAAACTTCGATGACTCTATTATTGTCACATGTATTGGGATACTGTGAAAGGTATTGTTTCTTGGCCAAACTGACAAAGCATACCATTCATAAAGTACATAGGGGAGAAGAGAAAGAGAGGGTGCAGAATGTAGTGTTACAGTCATAGCTAGGGTGTAGAGAAAGATCAGTTTAATATAAGGTAAGTCCATTCAAAAGTCTGATGGCAGCAGGGAAGAAGCTGTTCTTGGGTCAGTCAGTACGTGAACACTTTTGTATCATTTTCCCAACGGAATAAGGTGGAAGAGAGAATGTCCAGGATGCATGGGGTCCTTAATTATGCTGGCTGCTTTGCCGAGGCAGCGGGAAGTGTAGACAGAGTCAATGGATGGGATGACTCTGCATTCATTTCCGAAATTCTCTGGTCCATACTATCCAAGGGTTTTAACAAGGTTCCCCGCCCCCTCGGAACACTGTACCTGAAAGATGCCCCAAGCTTTAGTTCATCCTCAGCATGTAGTCCTGGGCTTTGGAATGTGCCAGCCTACAGCGCTCGGTTGGGGACAATTCCTTGCTCTGGAAGATCAGCAAGTTTCAAATGGACCAAAGAGACTCTTTCACTGAGCGGATGATGCCCCAGCAGCAGCTGATGTTTATCTGGGTGTCCCTGGGAATAGCCTGTAGAGCACAGAGTCCCGTGTCACAGATGAACCTCGATTAAAAAACCACCTCATCTCTCTCCAGACCTTCTTTGCAAAGGCACACTCCACAAGGAGGTGGACAATAGTCTCTCCCACCACAGTCACCTCGAGGGTAACGAGGGCTCCAGCACCTCCCTCTGCGACTGGATCCTGAACTTCCTAACCCACAGACCACAGTCAGTAAGGATAGGCAACAACACCTCCTCCACGATCATCCTCAACACTGGTGCCCCACGAGGCTGTGTTCTCAGCCCCCTACTATACTCCTTATACACCTATGACTGTGCGGCCAAATTCTCCTCCAATTCGATTTTCAAGTTTGCTGACAACACCACCGTAGTGGGTCGGATCTCAAACAATGATGAGACAGAGTACAGGAATGAGATAGAGAATCTGGTGAACTGGTGCAGCAACAATAATGTCTCCCTCAATGTCAACCAAACGAAGGAGATTGTCATCGACTTCAGGAAGGGTAGTAGAGAACATGCCCCTGTCTAGATCAACGGGGATGAAGTAGAAATAGTCAAGAGCTTCAAGTTTTTAGGTGTCGAGATCATCAACAATCTGTCCTGGACCCCCCATGCTGACACTATAGTTAAGAAAGCCCACCAACGCCTCTACTTTCTCAGATGACTAAGGAAATTCGGCATGTCAACTATGACGCTCACCAATTTTTACAGATGCACCATAGAAAGCATTCTTTCTGGTTGTATCACAGCTTGGTATGGCTCCTGCTCTGCCCAAGACCGCAAGGATCTACAAAAGGTCATGAATATAACCCAATCCATCACACAAACCAGCCTCCCATCCATTGATTCTGTCTCCACTTCTTGCTGCCTCGGAAAAGCAGCCGGAAAAGAACTCAAACGAGGAATTAGAAGGGCAAAAAGTGGTCACGAAATGTCCTTGGCAGACAAGATTAAGGAGAATCCCAAGGCATTTTATTCATACGTTAGGAACAAAAGGGTTGTCAGGGAAAAAATCGACCTCTCAGGGACAAAATTGGGGAATTATGCTTAGAGCCCAAAGAAGTAGGGGAGATCCTAAATGAATACTTTGCGTCGGTATTCACAAAGGAGAGGGATTTGTTGACTGGGAGTGTCTCGGAGGGGAGTGTTGTCCCGTTAGAGAAAATCTCCATTACAAGGGAGGAAGTGTTAGGTTTTTTAGGGAATATAAAGACTGACAAATCCCCAGGGCCTGATGGAATCTATCCAAGGCTGCTCAGGGAGACGAGAGATGAAATCGCTGGGCCTCTGATGCAAATCTTTGTCTCGTCACTGGACACAGGTGAGGTCTCAGAGAACTGGAGGATAGCTAATGTGGTCCTGTTATTTAAGAAGGGTAGGAAGGATAACCCGGGAAATTATAGGCCGGTGAGCTTGATGTCCATGGTCGGGAAGATGTTGGAGAGGATTCTTAGAGATAGGATGTATGCGCATTTAGAAAGGAATAAACTCATTAATCATAGTCAGCATGGTTTTGTGAGAGGGAGGTCATGCCTCACTAACCTGGTGGAGTTTTTTGAAGAAGTGACCAGAATGGTTGACGAGGGAAGGGCCGTGGATGTCATCTATATGGACTTTAGTAAAGCGTTTGACAAAGTCCCTCATGGTAAGTTGGATCTCATGGGATAAAGGGGGAGGTGGCTAAATGGGTGGAGAACTGGCTTGGTCACAGAAGACAGAGGGTGGTAGTGGAAGGGTCTTTTTCCGGCTGGATGCCTGTGACTAGTGGTGTTCCGCAGGGCTCTGTATTGGGACCTCTGCTGTTTGTGATTTATATAAACGATCTGGAAGAAGGTGTAACTGGGGTGATCAGTAAGTTTGAGGACGAGACGAAAATGGCTGGACTTGCAGATAGTGAGGAGCATTGTCAGAAGCTACAGAAGGATATAGATAGGCTGGAAATTTGGGCAAAGAAGTGGCAGATGGAGTTCAATCCTGATGAACGTGAAGTGATGCATTTTGGTAGAACTAACGTCAGGGGGAGCTATACGATAAATGGCAGAACCATAAAGGGTGTAGATACGCAGAGGGATCTGGGTGTGCAAGTCCACAGATCCTTGAAGGTGACGTCACAGGTGGAGAAGGTAGTGAATAAGGCATATGGCATGCTTGCCTTTATAGGATGGGGCATAGAGTATAAAAGCTGGGGTCTGATGTTGCAGTTGTATAGAACATTGGTTCGGCCGCATTTGGAATACTGCGCCCAGTTCTGGTCGCCACACTACCAGAAGGACGTGGAGGCTTTAGAGAGAGTGCAGAGGAGGTTTACCAGGATGTTGCCTGGTATGGAAGGGCTTAGTTATGAGGAGAGATTGGGTAAACTGGGGTTGTTCTCACTGGAAAGACGGAGGATGAGGGGTGACCTAATAGAGGTGTATAAAATTATGAAAGGCATAGATAGGGTGAACGGTGGGAAGCTTTTTCCCAGATCGGTGGTGACGTTCACAAGGGGTCATAGGTTCAAGGTAAGGGGGTGAGGTTTAACACGGATATCAGAAGGACGTATTTTACACAGAGGGTGGTGGGGGCCTGGAATGCGCTGCCGGGCAAGGTGGTGGAGGTGGGGACACTGGGAACGTTTAAGACTTATCTAGATAGCCACATGAACGGAGTGGGAATGGAGGGATACAAAAGAATGGTCTAGTTTGGACCAGGGAGCGGCGCGGGCTTGGAGGGCCGAAGGGCCTGTTCCTGTGCTGTATTGTTCTTTGTTCTTTGTTCAGCCAGCATAATTAAGGACCCCACGCACCCCGGACATTCTCTCTTCCACCTTTTTCCTTCGGGAAAAAGATACAAAAGTCTGAGGTCACGTACCAACTGACTCAAGAACAGCTTCTTCCCTGCTGCTGTCAGACTTTTGAATGGACCTACCTCTCACTAAGTTGATCTTTCTCTACACCCTAGCTGTCACACTACATTCTGCACTCTCGCCTTTCCTTCTCTATGGATCGTATGCTTTGTCTGTATAGCAGCCAAGAAACAATACTTTTCACTGTATGCAAATACATGTGACAATAATAAATCAAATCAAATCAAACGTGGCTCCGGGTGTGTGTGAAGGATGTGACGGGGAGGGCCTTTCTCACCACTCGCCAAGCTCGGCCTTGGTGCTTGTTTGAAAGTTCTGGTGATGAGGCGTTCTGACAAATGACCTTGACAGTCGGCTCAGGGAACCATCCGACAGGATTCACCACCTCCTTTTCCTGTGGGGACTCGAGGATGGATTATATTCACTGGAGTTTAGAAGAGTGAGAGGGGATCTCAGAGAAACTTATAAAATTCTAACAGGGTTAGACAGGGTGGATTCAGAATGAATGTTCCCGATGGTGGGGGAGTCCAGAACTAGGGGTCATAGTTTGAGGATAAGGGGTAAAACCTTTAGAACTGAGGTGAGGAGAAATTTCTTCACCCAGAGGGTGGTGAATGTGTGGAATTCACTTCCACAGAAAGTAGTTGAGGCCAAAACGTTGTGTGATTTCAAGAAGAAATTAGATATAACTCTTGGGGCTAAAGGGATCAAGGGATTTGGGGGAAGAGGGGATCAGCATATTGAACAACAAAGAACAAAGAACAATACAGCACAGGAACAGGCCCTTCGGCCCTCCAAGCCCGCGCCGCTCCCTGGTCCAACTAGACCATTCTTTTGTATCCCTCCATTCCCACTCCGTTCATGTGGCTGTCTAGATAAGTCTTAAACGTTCCCAGTGTGTCCGCCTCCACCACCTTGCCCAGCAGCGCATTCCAGGCCCCCACCACCCTCTGTGTAAAATACGTCCTTCTGATATCCGTGTTAAACCTCCCCCCCTTCACCTTGAACCTATGACCCCTCGTGAACGTCACCACCGACCTGGGGAAAAGCTTCCCACCGTTCACCCTATCTATGCCTTTCATAATTTTATACACTTTTATATTGAATAGGGAGGTGATGGCCTAGTGGTATTATCTTTAGATTGTTAATCCAGAAACTCAGCTAGTGTTCTGGGGTCCCAGGTTTGCGGCAGGTAGTGGAATTTGAATTCAATAAAAAATATCTGGAATTAAGAATCTACGACTTTCACCAACTTTTACAGATGCACCATAGAAAGCATTCTTTCTGGTTGTATCACAGCTTGGTATGGCGCCTGCTCTGCCCAAGTCTGCAAGAAACTACAAAAGGTCGTGAATGTAGCCAAATCCATCACGCAAACCAGCTTCCCATCCATTGACTCTGTCTACACTTCCCGCTGCCTCGGCAAAGCAGCCAGCATAATTAAGGACCCCACATGCCCCAGACATTCTCTCTCCCACCTTCTTCCGTCGGGAGAAAGATACAAAAGTCTGAGGTCACATACCAATCGATTCAAGAACAGCTTCTTCCCTGCTGCTGTCAGACTTTTGAATGGACCTACTTTGCATTAAGTTGATCTTTCTCTACACCCGAGCTATGACTGCAACATCACATTCTGCACCCTCTTCTTTCCTTCTCTATGAACGGTATGTTTTGTCTGCATAGCGCGCAAGAAACAATACTTTTCACTGTAGGTTAATACACGTGACAATAATAAACCAAATCAAATCAAATCAAATGAATATGGTTGACTCTCAATTGCCCTTGGGCAACTAGGGATGGGCAATAAACTCTGGCCCAGCCAGCGACGCCCATGTCCCACGAATGAACATTTCAGAAAATTGTTGATCAGTCATCAATGGTGGAGCAGGCTCGAAGGGCCGAATGGCCTACTCCTGCTTCTAGTCTCTATGTTTCTATGTTACTTTTGGAGACTAGGCCAGATTGTTGATGGAGGGGTGGGGGAGGGGGGGGGGGGGGGGAGGTGGTGTTATTGTTCCTGGCCTTGGCTTGACTCCAAGAGAAGGAGGCGTTGGAGGAAGAAATGCCTCGGAGTCTCAGAGAAGGGATTTCCCCCTCTGCCCTCTGTCGCTGTGCCAATCAGTCACGTCTGCTGAGAGGCTCTTAATGTTTAACAAAAGCATTCCTTCCTCTCTCTTTCTCCCCTGTGCTGACCAAACTCATTGACCCTGGGGTGGCGGGGAGCATCAAGTGGCTCCAGGACAGGAAATCTGGTTTGATCAGCCCCCTGCCCTGTTTCAGCACAGATCCTACAGGTCACGATCTGAAGTGAGACTGAAGGCTTGACAAGCCGTTGCCGCACTCCATGCCCCTCAGGTTCCTTTGTTGTCAAAAATTCCCAAGGCAGGGAAGCTTGTCAGTCCCCTTTCCATAGAATCCACAAATCCCGATGGTGCAGGAGGAGGCCATTCGGCTCACCGAGCCTGCACTGGCAACAATCCCACCCAAACCTTATCCGCATAACCCCACGTCTTTACCTTGTTAGTCCCCCTGACACTAAGGGGCAATATTGCATGGCCAATGCTAAATCCAAGGGGATGGCCTAGTGGTATTATCACAGGACTATTAATCCAGAAACTCGGCTAATGTTCTGGGGACCCGGGTTCGAATCCCGCCACGGCAGATGGTGGAATTTGAACTCAATAAAAAAAATTATCTGGAACTAAGAATCTACTGACAGCCATGAAAGCATTGTCTATTGTTGGAAAACCCATCTGGTTCACGAATGTCCTTTAGGGAAGGAAATCTGCCGTTCTTACCCAGTCTGGCCTACATGTGACTCCAGACCCACAGCTATGTGGTTGACTCTCAACTGCCCTCGGGCAATGAGGGATGGGCAATAAATGCTGGCCAGCCAGCGACGCCCACGAATGAATACAAAATAAACGACCTAACCTGCACATCTTTAGACACAAGCGTCAATTTAGCATGGCCAATCCACCTAACCCGCACATCTTTGGACTGTGGGGGGAAACCGGAGCACCCGGAGGAAACCCACGCAGACCCATGGAGAACGTGCAGACTCCACATAGACAGTGATCCAAGACTGGAATTGAACCCGGGTCCCAGGCGCTGTGAGGCAGCAGTGCTAACCACTGTGCAGCCGTACAGCCCTCTTCGCTGGTTCCATCACAATCGGCGACCAGTTCTGTGTTTACATGGATCAGCGAAAGACTTCCCGCTCCCATGTCCCGGCTCCACACACTTGGCTCCCCCTACTTTGTGGTGTCCGTGTCTCTGGCCAGAAGTCCATTCTGACCCAGCTTAACGTCTCCACCTCAATTTCCGCACAAAAGCACAAAGATGGGCAGAACCGCCAAATGGTACAGCACTGGAGGAGGCCATTTGGCCCATCTGCCCTGTGCCAGTCAGAGACGGGGAAAGGTTTTACAGGATAGTACCAGGCTGCAGATGCCCTCGCTGCCGGCCTAATCCCACTTTCCAGCTCTTGTTCCTGTTCCCTTGTAGCTTGCAAACATAAGAATTCGGAGCAGGTGTAGACCATTCGGTCCATCAAGCCTGCTACGCCATTCTCCCGGATTGTGGCTGATCAGATTGTAACCCCAACCTCACATAGGTGGGCGGCACGGTAGCACAGTGGTTAGCACTGCTGCTTCACAGCTCCAGGGTCCCGGGTTCGATTCCCGGCTCGGGTCACTGTCTGTGTGGAGTTTGCACATTCTCCTCGTGTCTGCGTGGGTTTCCTCCGGGTACTCCGGTTTCCTCCCACAGTCCAAAGATGTGCGGGTTAGGTTGATTGGCCAGGTTAAAAATTGCCCCTTAGAGTCCTGGGATGTGTAGGTTAGAGGGTTAACGGGTAAATATGTGGGGGTAGGGCCTGGGTGGGATTGTGGTCGGTGCAGACTCGATGGGCCGAATGGCCTCCTTCTGCACTGTAGGGTTTCTCTGATTTCTATGATTTCTATGATTCCTGCCAACCCCTGATAACCTTTCACTCCCCCTGTGTTAATCGAGAATCTAGCTCACTCTGCCTTAAAAACATTCAGAGACTCTGCTTCCACTGCCTTTTGAGGAAGAGAGTTCCAGAGACCCACCACCCCCTGAGAGAAAACATTTCTCCTCATCTCCGTCTGAAAGAGGAGATTAATAGATTTCTCATTAGCCAATCACATAGAGGTTTATGGGGATAGTGGGTATGAAATGTCCAATCAGTCACAATCGTTGGTGGAGTAGCCTCGATGGGCTGAATGGACTGCTCCTGTTCCTATGTTTCTCAATAAGTTTAAGTTTATTTATTAGTGTCACAAGTAGCGTGGACGGAGAGAGAACGGCTGCAACGATAATTTAACAACAAAATTGGCAATAGTGCCTTTAAGGTTGTTTTTTTCACTGCGCAGGGATCTCTTGTGGCCTGAAATTTGTCAAAGGACAGAAGGTGTCAGATTTCAAGTTTGTCCTTGGCAGCAAGGAGTTCTTTGCAGACTTTTGAAGCTGGTGTTCCTTATCTGACAACACCAGGTTAAAGTCCAACAGGTTTATTTGGTAGCAAATACCATAAGCTTTCGGAGCACTGCTCCTTCGTCAGATGGAGTGGATATCTGCTCTCAAACAGTGCACAGACACAGAAATCAAGTTACAGAATACTGATTAGAATGCGAATCTCTACAGCCAGCCAGGTCTTAAAGGTAAAGGTTGACCTGAGTGGGTTCGTGATCCGTAGTCCTTTCAGTATCTTGTCTGCTTTCTTGCATGTTTGTAGAAACTTGATGTCCGTGTCGATATGCGATCTTCCACTCCATCTGACAAAGGAGCAGTGCTCCGAAAGCTTATGGTATTTGCTACCAAATAAACCTGTTGGACTTTAACCTGGTGTTGTGAGACTTCTTACTGTGTTCCTTATCTGAGCATTGGAATGTAAACAATATGCACTTAAGTGGCCGAGAGACGCTGGGGCCTGGAGTGACCAATGCTGTTACCCTAGCTGCATTTGATTGGCCTAATCGAATGATGCAATTGGGGCTTCTGATCAATTCATTGGCCGGATGACAGAGAATCTTCCGGAAGCGAGTGGAGAATTGTGGATGATGAGACAAATCGCCTTTGTTTGCCAGCAATAACTCGAAGAGACCAACCATCGCAAGAAGACCTGTACCCTGAAGGATGCTTCCAAGAAGGAGAAGATAGATCCTACATGGGGATATTTCTTGGCCAAGGTTTTCCTCAACTTGGTAGTATCTATTTTCAGTTAAATAGTAAAAGTTGATGTTTAGTTAAAGTTGATGTTCAGTTACAGTTAAAGTTCAGTAAAGAGTTAATGAGTTGTAACTGTTTATGTTTGAGTTGGTATTAGAAGTGTTAAATAAAGAAATAATTGAATTACTGTCCTTGTTTGTCTCATTAAACTGGAATGCTTGGAAGGTGTAACAGTAGGCTTACATTTACACTGCAATGAAGGTAAGCACAGTAAGAAGTCTCACAACACCAGGTTAAAGTCCAACAGGGTTATTTGGTAGCACAAGCCACTCGCTTTCGGAGCGCTGCTCCTTCATCAGGTGAGTGGGATTTCAGTTCACAAACAGGGCATATAAAGACACAAACTCAATTTACAAAATAATGGTTGGAATGCGAGTCTTTACAGGTAATCAAGTCTTAAAGGTACAGACAATGTGAGTGGAGAGAGGGTTAAGCACAGGTTAAAGAGATGTGTATCGTCTCCAGCCAGGACAGTTAGTGAGATTTTGCAAGCCCAGGCAAGTCATGGGGGTTACAGATAGTGTGACATGAACCCAAGATCCCGGTTGAGGCTGTCCTCATGTGTGCAGAACTTGGCTATCAGTCTCTGCTCAGCGACTCTGCACTGTCGTGTGTCATGAAGGCCACCTTGGAGAATGCTTACCCAAAGATCAGAGGTCAAATGCCCATGACCGCTGAAGGGTTCCCCAACAGGAAGAGAACAGTCTTGCCTGGTGATTGTCGAGCGGTGTTCATTCATCCATTGTCGTAGCGTCTGCATGGTCTCCCCAATGTACCATGCCTCGGGACATCCTTTCCTGCAGCGTATCAGGTAGACAACATTGGCCGAGTTGCAAGAGTATGTACCGTGTACCTGGTGGATGGTGTTCTCATGTGAGATGATGGCATCCATGTCAATGATCCGGCATGTCTTGCAGAGGTTGCTGTGGCAGGGTTGTGTGGCGTCGTGGTCACTGTTCTCCTGAAGGCTGGGTAGTTTGCTGCGGACAATGGTCTGTTTGAGGTTGTGCGGTTGTTTGAAGGGAAGAAGTGGGGGTGTGGAGATGGCCTTGGCGAGATGTTCGTCTTCATCAATGACATGTTGAAGGCTCCGGAGAAGATGTTGTAGCTTCTCCGCTCTGGGGAAGTACTGGACGACGAAGGGTACTCTGTCCACCGTGTCCCGTGTTTGTCTTCTGAGGAGGTCGGTGTGGTTTTTCGCTGTGGCGCGTCGGAACTGTCGATCGATGAGTCGAACGCCATATCCTGTTCTTATGAGGGCATCTTTCAGCGTCTGGAGGTGTCTGTTGCGATCCTCCTCATCTGAGCAGATCCTGTGTATACGGAGGGCTTGTCCGTAGGGGATGGCTTCTTTAACGTGTTTAGGGTGGAAGCTGGAGAAGTGGAGCATCGTGAGGTTATCCGTGTGCTTGCGGTACAGTGAGGTGCTGAGGTGACCGTCCTTGATGGAGATGCGTGTGTTCAAGAATGCAACCGATTTTGGAGAGTAGTCCATGGTGAGTCTGATGTTGGGATGGAACTTGTTGATGTCATCATAGAGTTGTTTCAGTGATTGTTTACCATGAGTCCAAAGGAAGGAAATGTCATCGATGTATCTAGTGTATAGTATCGGTTGAAGGTCCTGTGCGGTGAAGAGGTCTTGTTCGAACCTGTGCATAAAGATGTTGGCATATTGAGATGCGAATTTGGTCCCCATGGCTGTTCCGTGTGTCTGGATGAAGAACTGGTTGTTGAAAGTGAAGTCCAAGATGAAGCGGGTGAGTTGTAAAATTGCATCTGGAGATTGGCAGGTGTCGGTGTTGAGTACTGAAGCAGTTGCAACAATGCCATCATCGTCGGGGATGCTGGTGTAGAGTGCCGAGACATCCATTGTAACGCAGAGTGCTCCTGGTTCAACAGCTCCATGTGTGCTAGGTTTCTGTAGGAAGTCCGTCGTGTCGCGACAAAAGCTGGGGGTTCTTTGTACAATGGGTTTCAGGATGCCCTCGACGTAGCTGGGGATTCAAGGTAGACCTGTTGGACTTTAACCTGGTGTTGTGAGACTTTTTACTGTGTTTACCCCAGTCCAATGCCGGCATCTCCACATGACGGTAAGCATGCAGGTGCAGCAGGCGGTAAAGAAGGCAAATGGTATGCTGGCCTTCATTGCGAGAAGTTTTGAGTACAGGAGCTGGGATGTGTTGTTGCAATTATACAGGGCCTTGGTGAGGCCACACCGAGAGTATTGTGTGCAGTTTTGGTCTCCTTTTCTGAGGAAGGATGCTCTTGCTCTCGAGGGAGCGCAGCGAAGGTTTACCAGGCTGATTCCGGGAATGGCGGGACTGATGTGTGAGGAGAGATTGACTAGGTTAGGATTGTTTTCACTGGAGTTCAGATGAATGAGAGGGGAGCTTATGGAGACTTAGAGAATTCTAACAGGACTAGACAGGATAGATGCAGGGAGGATATTCCCGATGGTGGGGGAGTCCAGAACCAGGGGTCACTGTCTGAGGATTCAGGGTAGACCATTTAGGACGGAGGTGAGGAGACATTTCTTCACCCAAAGAGTGATGAGCCTCTGGAATCATTACCACAGGAAGTAGTTGATGCCAAAACACTGAATGCATTCAAGAGGCAGCAGGACAGCACTGAAGGTTATGGGGAGAAAGCAGGATTAGGCTATAGAGTTGGATGATTCGCCTTGGTTGGAATGAATGGCAGAGGAGACTCCAAGAGCCGAATGGCCTCCTCCTGCTCCTATCTTCTATATTTCTCTGTTAATGGAAGGGCTGAGGGAAGACCTCAGGGCAGGAGAGGGGTGACAGTGGATTCAGAGGAGATTTGCTGAGGGGGATGTCGGGACTGGAGAGGTTTAATGATGGGGTGGGATAGGAGCCGGCTCATTCTGACTGGAGCAGTGGAGGCTAAGGGGAGATTTAATCGAGGGGCCCAGACAGTGCGGAGAGGGGAGACCTCTTCCCATGATGCTTCAGTCCAAAAATGAGGGACACAGATTCAGGTTAAGTGGCGGGGGGGAGGGGGTGGGGGGGGGGGAGGGTTGGGGGAGTGAGAGGGGTGGGGGGGTAGTGGGGGGGGGGTGTGAGGAGTTCAGAGCGGATTTGAGGGGGAAATCCTTTCACAAAGAGGGTGGCGGGCATCTGGGACTCAGTATCTGAAAGGCTGGTGGAGTTCTGGCACCCACATCGCACTTCAGAAGCGGACAAACCCTCGGTCCCACTGGGGTACGGATCAAGAGTCAGAAAGCAGGATGAGCCTTCCAGTAGGGCCAGCATGAATATGATAGGCTGAATGGCGTCTCAGCATGCCGTAGAATCATTACGCTTCCATCCAAAACAGTCCAAAAGATGTGTCGGTAAGGTGGATTGGCCATGCTCAATTGCCCCTTTGTGTACAAAGATGCGTAGGTCAGAGGGATTAGCGGGGTAAATATTTGGGGTTACGGGGATAGGGCCAAGGTGGGATTGTTATTGGGGCAGGCTCGATGGGCCGGATGGCCTCATTCTGCGCTGTAGGGATTCCATGATTCTCTGATTCTAAATGCGGGCTGGGATCGTGGCTCAAGTCCCGTCGGTCGAAGGCTCGGGGAATCTGAGGGCAAAGGGTAAGAACCAGTCATGAAGAATCCATGAAGGTGCGGAGAGGGCGAGGGAGCTGATTGCCTTCTGACCAGATGGTGCCAGGATTGACCCGAAGGACAGGAGCAGGGAGGTGTTGTCATTGCGAGAGGTTTCCAGTACAGGAGCAAGTGATGTGTTGTTACAATGATACAGGGCCTTTGTCAGGCCACACCGAGAATATTGAGTGCAGCTTTGGTCTACTTTTCTGAGGAAGGATGCTCTTGCTCTCGAGGGAGTGCAGTGAAGGTTTACCAGGCCGATTCCAGGGATGGCGGGACTGATGTATGAGGAGAGATTGACCAGGTTAGGATTGTTTTCACTGCAGTTCAGAGGAATGAGGGGGGATCTCACAGACACTTATAAAATTCTAACAGGACTAGACAGGGTAGATTCAGGAAGGACATTCCCGATGGTGGGGGAGTCCAGAACCAGGGGTCACAGTCTGAGGATTCGGGGTAGACCATTTAGGACGGAGGTGAGGAGACATTTCTTCACCCAAAGAGTGGTGAGCCTGTGGAATTCGTTACCACAGGAAGTAGTTGGTGCCAAAACATTGAATGTATTCAAGAGGCGGCTGGACAGAGCACTTGGGGTGAATGGGATCAAAGGTTATGGGGAGAAAGCAGGATTAGGCTATAGAGTTGGATGATTAGACATGGTTGGAATGAATGGCACAGGTGACTCAAAGGGCCGAATGGCCTCCTCCTGCTCCTATCTTCTATGTTTCTATGTAAGATTGGCTATGTAAGACGGGGGGGGGGTGGTGGAGCACAGAGTGGTGAGGGGATCGGAGGCCAGTGTCAGAGGAAGCGGCCAATCATTTATCAGATAAGATTAACTAGTCAGACCTGGGCAGAGAAAACAAACCCTGGCCTTTACGTAACCCAAGGTCGGGGGAAAACCTCACTACGAAACATTTAGAAGGGTCACCTCATGACATTTGACCTCGGGACACGTGAGAAGATACGAGGGACAGGTGACCAAAAGCTCAACCAAAGAGAGAGGATTTAAAGTAGCGTCGCAAAGGAGAGAGAGAATGAGAGAGACAGGTGGGGAGGTATAGGGAGGGAATTGCAGAGCTTTGGGGCCTCCAGGCAGCTGAAGTCAAGGCCGCCAGTGGTGGAGCGATGGGAATCGGGGGATGCTCAAGACGCCGGAAATGGAGGAGCGCAGAGATCTCGAGGGGATGTAGGGGCTGGAGGAGGTTAAAGAGATAGGGATGGGAGTGCTGAGGAAGTGCCGCACTGTCAGAGGGTCAGTACTGAGGAAGTGCTGCACTGTCAGAGGGTCAGTACTGAGGGAGTGCTGCACTGTCAGAGGGTCAGTACTGAGGGAGTGCTGCACTGTCAGAGGGTCAGTGCTGAGGGAGTGCTGCACTGTCAGGGGGTGATGCGCGACAATCAAGCACGAGGTACAAGGCTTCAGCGATTGAAGGCTTTTATTGACAAACAATGGAACTATCTAAACACGAGTACACCATTCCAGACTGGAGGGGTCCCGCCTGAGCAGAGGGTCTTATACCTCTCCCCAGGAGGTGGGGCCCGACCGGGATGTGCCATAACAGCAACCACCACAGGTATATTAATCCCACAGTGTAAACACCCTAGCCCAACAACAACATTATAACAACCCCACAGTGTCAACACCCTAACCCAACAGTAACATTGGAATAACCCCACAGTGGTAACCAACGATGGTTCACCACATTCACCCCTCCTTTGAAAACAAAGGCCGGCAGGGTGCGAAAACAGATTACATACATACAAAAAATCTACAAGTCCAGACGGTCTGGAGGACCGCACCGTCGCTGTGATCTCCTCAACACCGGTTGTGACACCGGAGCAGGTGCTTGCGGTGGCGTTCTCTCCAAAACAGCGTCCGGCTGTCCCCTCGAGGACTCCCGGGCCGGTTGACCCTGGTGAAGCGGTGGTGCAGGGGATCCCGGTACCTTCTGTGGTGGCGCCGATCTCCGAGTCTCAGGCAAGCTGTACATGGGAGTATAACTGTTATGCACTGGTCCCGGTGCTGACCGCGCCACGTCCGGGGAAGAAAGAAGTGATAGGGGATTCGTGATAGGGGGTATAGGAGCGACAGGAGTTGCTACGTCCCCTGCGAGCGCCAGGTCTCGAATCGAGACCGTGTCCTCTCGCCCGTCAGGATATGCCACATAGGCATACTGAGGGTTGGCGTGGAGGAGGTGGACCGGTTCGACCAAGGGGTCGGACTTGTGGGCCCTCACATGTCGCCGCAGAAGGACGGGTCCTGGGTACGTCAACCAGGCTGGTAAGGAGATCCCCGAGGACGACTTCCGAGGGAATGAGAACATCCTCTCGTGGGGAGTAGCATTGGTTGCCGTACACAGGAGGGAGCGAATGGAATGAAGCACATTTGGAAGGACCTCCTGCCAATGGGAGACTGGAAGGCCCCTGGACTTCAGCACCAATAGGACAGCCTTCCAGACTGTAGCATTCTCCCTCTCCACTTGTCCGTTACCCCTAGGGTTGTAGCTCGTGGTTCTACTAGAGGCAATCCCGTATGAGAGCAGGAATTGCCTCAAGTCGTTACTCATGAACGACGAGCCCCTGTCGCTATGTATGTAGCAGGGGTACCCGAACAGGGTAAAAAGATCACTGAATGCCTTAATCACTGTGGCAGTCGACGTGTCCGCACAGGGGACAACAAACGGGAACCGGGAGTATTCATCTATGATATTGAGAAAGTACACATTCCGGTCCGTTGAGGGAAGGGGGCCCTTAAAATCCACACTCAGCCTCTCGAAGGGGTGAGTGGCCTTGACCAATTGTGCCCGGTCAGGTCGATAAAAGTGCGGTTTGCATTCCGCGCAAATCCGACAGCTTCTCGTTACTGACCTGACATCCTCCACCGAGTAGGGCAGGTTGCGGGCTTTTATGAAGTGGTAGAGCCGAGTGACCCAAGGATGGCACAGGTCATTATGGAGGGCGTTCAAGCGGTCCTCCTGCATGATAGCGCATGTTCTGCGCGAGAGGGCATCCGAGGGCTCATTGAGTTTCCCTGGACGATACATAATATCATAATTATAGGTGGAGAGCTCAATTCTCCACCGCAAGATCTTATCATTCTTGATCTTGCCCCTCTGCGTATTACTGAACATAAACGCCACGGAACGTTGATCCGTGATCAGGGTGAACCGCTTCCCCGCCAGGTAATGGCGCCAGTGTCTGATGGCCTCCACAATAGCCTGAGCCTCCTTCTCCACCGCTGAATGCCGAATTTCGGGACCTTGAAGGGTGCGGGAAAAAAACGCGACGGGCCTGCCTGCCTGGTTCAGTGTGGCGGCCAGGGCGAAATCCGATGCATCACTTTCCACCTGAAAAGGGATGGATTCATCCACCGCGTGCATCGTGGCTTTCGCAATGTCGCTTTTCAAAGCCTTGAAGGCCAATTGGGCCTCCGGCGTGAGTGGAAAAGTCGTGGACTTGATGAGCGGACGGGCTTTGTCCGCGTAGTTGGGGACCCACTGCGCATAATAAGAAAAGAAGCTGAGGCATCTCCTCAGTGCTTTTGCGCTAGCGGGCAAGGGAAGTTCAGTAAGGGGGCGCATACGGTCTGGATCAGGGCCAATGACCCCGTTTTCCACCACGTATCCCAGGATAGCTAACCTGCGCGTACGGAATACACACTTCTCCCTGTTATAGGTCAGATTCAGGCGAGACGCAGTGCGCAGAAAGTTCTGGAGATTTGTGTCATGGTCCTGCTGGTCATGGCCGCAGATGGTGACGTTATCCAGGTACGGGAAGGTAGCCCGCAACCCGTTCTGGTCCACCATTCGGTCCATAGCACGCTGGAAGACCGAGACCCCATTGGTGACACCAAATGGAACCCTAAGAAACTGATACAGACGACCATCCGCCTCAAAAGCCGTGTATTGTCGGTCCTCTGGGCGGATGGGGAGTTGGTGGTAGGCGGACTTAAGGTCTATGGTGGAGAACACCCGGTACTGCGCAATCTGATTGACCATATCAGATATGCGCGGGAGAGGATACGCATCCAGCTGCGTATAACGGTTAATGGTCTGACTGTAGTCGATGACCATCCGGGGTTTGTTCCCGCTTTTAACCACCACGACCTGCGCTCTCCACGGACTAGCACTGGGCTGTATGATCCCTTCTTTGAGGAGCCGCTGAACCTCAGATCTGATGAAGATCCGGTCTTCAGCGCTGTAACGCCTACTTTTAGTAGCGATGGGCTTGCAGCCTGGTACCAGATTCTTAAATAAAGAGGGTGTGGTGATCTTTAGTGTGGAAAGATTGCATGCAGGGCGCTTTGGACAATTTGGAGGCTGCGGCTGATTCCCTACTGCCAGCGAAGGGAGTGGCCCACCGTACTGTAGGATCACACTCTTCATGTGGACCATAAAGTTTAGTCCGAGGAGAATTGGCGCGCAAAGGTGCGGCAACACAAGGAGCCTGTATCGCTCGTAAATTGTGCCCTGCACCTCCAGGGTTACCACACAACGTCCTTGGATCGGTACAGACCGGGACCGTGATGCCATAGAAATTGTCTGTTTGGCAGGTAGAACCCGGAGTCCACACCTCTTTGCAGTGTCAGGGTGAATAAAACTCTCGGTGCTCCCACTGTCAAACAGACAATACACAGTACGACCATTTACCTTGATGTTCATCATCGAACAGTCAAGCCTGTGATGCTTTGTCTAGTCCAGAGTGATCGACGCCACCGTTGGCCCTTGGACGTCACTGCAGGCAGCCGAGGTTGATACTGAGGACCCCTGCTGGTCGCTCCTGGTCGTTGTCGACCACGATGGCAGCCCCCATGAATCGCACGTGGGTGAGGGCGCCAAGCGTAGCGACTCCTGGTGGTCATCCTCCTCCTCCGCCAGCCATGATGGCGCGTCCTGTATTCGCACGTGGTCGGACCTCGTGGGTACTGCGACGCCGAAGGAGATTGTCTCCGCTCTGGAGGGTCACAGGCTGTACTGCCGTTCTTGGGCTTCGATCTGCAGACTTTCGCGTAGTGCCCCTTTTTACTGCACTGACTGCAGATCGCCGTTTTTGCTGGACACTGTTGCCGTGGGTGCTTGGCTCCTCCGCACAAATAGCACCGCTGGCCGCCTGGAGCTGCCGCCGTCGTCGGGTCGATATGGGAGCGCGAGCCCGTGGGGCGAGGAGGGATTTGTGCTTGCTCCTGCCACGTTGTCTCCACGTGGTCTTCGGGGTACAGAGCCAAGCTTTTCGATGCTGCCTCCAGCATCTCAGCCATCTCCATCGCTTGGGTCAAGTTGAGGGTCCCTTTCTCCAATAGTTTAAGCCGGATGTACGAGGACCCTACCCCTGCTACGAACGCATCTCGGGCGAGGTCGTACATATACTGCTCAGCCGACACAGCTTTGCAGTCGCAGCCCCTGGCAAGCTGCAAGAGCTCATTGGCGTAGTCCTCCATGGTTTCGCCCGACTGCCGACGTCGTGTAGCGAGGAGGTAACGAGCGTGAATCTCGTTGGGTGGTCTCGTGTATCGTTTTTTCAAGAGCTCGATGGCCCTCGGGTAAGTGGCGGCCGCACAAATTGCGAGATAGACCGTGTCGCTTACCCTCGCGTGGAGGACCTGGAGTCTGTCGTTGTCCGTAGTAACTGCAGCAGAGGCCGCCAGGTAGTCCTCGAAACACTTCAGCCAGTGGTCGAAGGTGTTAGAGGCACCAACCGCACGTGGGTCCAGCGTCAGACGCTCTGGTTTCAGCATTTGCTCCATACTCTCTTTACTGTCAAGAGTTTTGTGTTTGTCAATAAAATTGATGCGCGACAATCAAGCACGAGGTACAAGGCTTCAGCGATTGAAGGCTTTTATTGACAAACAATGGAACTATCTAAACACGAGTACACCATTCCAGACTGGAGGGGTCCCGCCTGAGCAGAGGGTCTTATACCTCTCCCCAGGAGGCGGGGCCCGACCGGGATGTGCCATAACAGCATCCACCACAGGTATATTAATCCCACAGTGTAAACACCCTAACCCAACAACAACATTATAACAACCCCACAGTGTCAACACCCTAACCCAACAGTAACATTGGAATAACCCCACAGTGGTAACCAACGATGGTTCACCACAGGGGGTCAGTACTGAGGGAGTGCTGCACTGTCAGAGGGTCAGTACTGAGGGAGTGCTGCACTGTCAGAGGGTCAGTACTGAGGGAGTGCTGCACTGTCAGAGGGTCAGTGCTGAGGGAGCGCTGCACTGTCAGAGGGTCAATACTGTGGGACTGCTGCACTCTCAGGGGGTCAGTATTGAGGAGAGCTGGCTTATCTGGCAGAGTGGAAAACTCGCACTGTTCTGCTTTCAGGAGCAGGAATTCAGGGCAGAAAAGGACGGGTGGCATAAAGCGGTGGTTTGGATATGAGGAACTGGGCTATAGAGTGAGAGTGGGGAATCACTCATACTGGTGGCAACACTGTAACCTCAGCGCACATAGAAACATAGAAACTAGAAGCAGGAGGAGTCCATTCGGCCCTTCGAGCCTGCTCTGCCATTCATTATGATCCTGACTGATCATCAAATTCCATATCCTGATCCCCCCCCTTCCCCCCCATTTCCCTCAATCCCTTTAGCCCAAGAGCTATATCTAATTTCTTCGTGAAATCACACGATGTTTTGGCCTCAACTACTTTCTGTGAGAGTGAATTCCGTACATTCACCACCCTCTGGGTGAAGAAATTTCTCCTCACCTCTGTTCTAAAAGCATTACCCCTTATCCTCAGACTATGAACCTCAGTTCTGGACTCCCCCACCACTGGGAACATTCTCTCTGAATCTTCCCTGTCTAACCCTGTTAGAATTTTATAAGTTTCTATGAGATCCCCTCTCACTCTTCTAAACTCCAGTGAATATAATCCTGACTGACTGAGTCTCTCCTCATATGGCAGACCTGCCATCCCAGGAATCAGCCTGGTAAATCTTTGCTGTACTCCCTCTATAGCAAGGACATCCTTCCTCAGATAAGGACACCAGAACAACACACAATTCTCCAGGTGAGGCTCCAGAAACGTCTGATACAATTGCAGCAAATCATGCCTATCTCTGTACTCAAATCCTCTCGCTATGAAGGCCAACATACGATTTGCCTTCTTTACTGCCTGCTGTACCTGCGTGCTTACTTTCAGCAGATGGTGCATGAGGACACCAAGGTCTTCCTGAGCATCCACCTCTCTCAGCACAGAAACATCTGGGCCACGCAAATGTCTCATAGGGTTAAGAAGGAAAGGAATCTAATTCCGTAGACTCCTTCATGCCTGAGGCAGATACACTGCACAGCCAGATTTATCCATCCTGGAATCAGGAAGATGTTATATATAACTTCATTTACATAGCACCCACTGTGTACCAGCAACGTGGCAGGAATCGGAATCTTTGCTCTTCTCCTGATGGTGGAAGGACAGATATTGGCCCCAGCAAACTGGGGAGAATTCTCCACAACCCCGCTCACAGCACACCCAAATAATGAAGAGACTGGAGGCCAGGGGCAGGAGATTCAGAAGGGATGTGAGGACAAACTGACCCTCTGATAGTGCAGCACTCCCTCAGTACTGACCCTCTGACAGTGCAGTGCTCCTTCAGTACTGACCCTCTGATAGTGCAGCACTCCCACAGTGCGGAACCGCTGACAGTGCAGCACCCCCTCAGTACTGACCCTCTGACAGTGCAGCACTCCCTCAGTACTGACCCTCTGACAGTGCAACACTCCTTCAGTACTGACCGTCTGACAGTGCAGCACTCCCTCAGTACTGACCCTCTGACAGTGCAGCACTCCCTCAGTGCTGACTCTCTGACAGTGCAGCACTCCCTCAGTACTGACTCTCTGACAGTGCAGCACTTCCTCAGTACTGACCCTCTGACAGTGCGGTACTCCCTCAGTACTGACCCTCTGACAGTGCCGCACTCCCTCAGTACTGACCCTCTGACAGTGCAGCACTCCCTCAGCACTGACCCTCTGACCGTGCAGCACTCCCTCAGTACTGATCCTCTGACAGTGCAGCACTCCCTCAGTACTGACCCTCTGACAGTGCGGCGCTCCCTCAGCACTGATCCTCTGACAGTGCAGCACTCCCTCAGCACTGACCCTCTGACAGTGCAGCACTTCCTCAGCACTGACCCTCTGACAGTGCGGCACTCCCTCAGTACTGACCCTCTGACAGTGCAGCACTCCCTCAGTACTGACCCTCTGACAGTGCAGCACTCCCTCAGTACTGACCCTCTGACAGTGCGGCACTCCCTCAGTACTGACCCTCTGACAGTGCGGCACTCCCTCAGTACTGACCCTCTGACAGTGCAGCACTCCCTCAGTACTGTCCCTCTGACAGTGCAGCACTCCCTCAGTCCTGACCCTCTGACAGTGCAGCACTCCCTCAGTACTGACCCTCTGACAGTGCAGCACTCCCTCAGTAATGACCCTCTGACAGTGCAGCACTCCCTCAGTCCTGACCCTCTGACAGTGCAGCACTCCCTCAGTACTGACCCTCTGACAGTGCAGCACTCCCTCAGTACTGACCCTCTGACAGTGCAGCACTCCCTCAGTACTGACCCTCTGACAGTGCAGCGCTCCCTCAGCACTGATCCTCTGACAGTGCAGCGCTCCCTCAGCACTGACCCTCTGACAGTGCAGCACTTCCTCAGTACTGACCCTCTGACAGTGCAGCACTCCCTCAGTACTGACCCTCTGACAGTGCAGCACTCCCTCAGTACTGACCCTCTGACAGTGCAGCGCTCCCTCAGTACTGACCCTCTGACAGTGCAGCGCTCCCTCAGCACTGACCCTCTGACAGTGCAGCACTCCCTCAGCACTGACCCTCTGACAGTGCAGCACTCCCTCAGTACTGTCCCTCTGACAGTGCGGCACTCCCTCAGTACTGACCCTCTGACAGTGCAGCACTCCCTCAGTACTGACCCTCTGTCAGTGCGGGCAGCGGTTTGTGTGGAATTCTTAAACAGCTTCCAGTTTCGAAATGTGTGTTTTGTGTTTATTTCTGTGGCAGCGGGTGTGTGTCTCGCAGCTGAGTTCTTGATACTTATTCTAATGGAGTGACGGGTTGAAGACTCGGTGGAGGTGGGGAAAGGAGTTTGATTCCTTTGGGAGAACAGTGCAGGTGGCCATTCTGCCCATCCGTCCCCTTGTTTTCCCTTTCTCGTGCACTCTGCTTCCCCCTGCACCCCCCTGGGACCCACCCCCACCCCGTTCTGCCGGTAACCCTGTCCTTTCCTGCCCCTCCCGCGTCTCTCTCAGCTGCTGGTGCCGGGGCTGCTCTGGGGAGTGGGCGATGTGTGTCTCTGTCCCATCCGCCTCTTTCCCTCGCTCCTTGCCCCCCAGCAGCATCGCTGGAGAATCTTCCTCCCGGGCTGGCAGGGCGAGGGTTAAGCTGGGACACTGGAGTTGGCAGCAGACACAGGCTCTTACCAGAAGGTGCAGGAAGGGAAACCATGAGGTCAAAAGGGAGCTTGGCGGAAAGCGATGCCTGAGTCGGGGCTTTCTGAGTCGCTCGGGATCTCCGGGGATTTTCACTGGCCGGGCTGAAGCTGGGGAATCCCCTCTGTCTCAGAGACACACACTGACACACACACACACTGACACACACTCACACTGACACACACACTCACACACACACTGACACACTCACACACACACTGACACACACTGACACACACACTCACACACACACTGACACACTCACACACACTGACACACACACTGACACACACACACACTGACACACACTCACACACACACTGACACACTCACTCACACTGACACACACACACTGACACACTCACTCACACACACACTCACACACACACTGACACACACACACACTGACACACACACTGACACACACACACACTCACACTGACACACTGACACACACACTGACACACACTCACACACACACTGACACACACACACTGACACACACACACACACACTGACACACACACACTGACACACACACACACTGACACAAACACTCACACACACTGACACAGACACACACACACACTGACACACACACCCACACACACACACACACTGACACACACACACTCACACACTGACCGACACACACACGCACTGACACAAACACTCACACACACACACTGACACACACACTCACACTGACACACACACCCACCCACACCCACACACACTGACACACACACCCACACCCACACTGACACACACACACACTCACACATACACACTGACACACACACTCACACTGACACACACATCCACACACACACACTGACACACACACACTCACACACACCCACACACACACTCACACACACACACACTCACACACACACACTGACACACACACTCACACTGACACACACATCCACACACACACACTGACACACACACACTCACACACACACTGACACACACACACACACACTGACACACACACACACACTGACACACACACACACTGACACAAACACTCACACACACACACTGACACACACACACTGACACAAACACTCACACTCACACACACACTGACACAAACACTCACACTGACACACACACACACACACTGACACACACTGACACAAACACTCACACTCAGACACACATACACACACACAGACTCACACACTCCCACAAACACACACACACTACTCACACACACACTCACACACACTCAGACACACATACTCACACACACACTCACCCACATGCACACTCACACACACACACACACTCAGACACACACACACACACACTCAGACACACATACACACACACAGACTCACACACACACTCACACACACGCACACAGACTCACACACTGACACACACACTCACCCAGATGCACACACCCACACACACACACACAATCACACACACAGACACTCTCTCACACACACACACACTCCCACATACACACACGCACACTACTCACTCACACACACACATACACACTCACACACTCACACACACACACACTCACACACTCACACACACGCACACACTCACACACACACTCACTCACACACACACACACTCTCACACACACACACTCAGACACACATGCTCACACACACACTCACCCACATGCACACTCACTCACATTCACACTCACTCACCCACATGCACACTCACACACACGCACACAGTCACACACACAGACACTCTCACACACTCACACACACACTCACATACACACACTCCCACACACACACTCTAACACACACACTCACACACTCACACACACACTTACCCACATGCACACACTCACAAGCACTCATACACACACTCACGCACACACACACTCACACACACACTCACGCACACACTCACGCATGCATACTCACCCACATGCACACTCACTCACATTCACACACACTCACCCACATGCACACTCACACACGCACACACAATCACTTTCACTTGGACTGTGTGTGTGTGGGATTTGCTGTGTGTGTGTGTGTGTGTGGGATCTTGCTGTGTGTGTGTGTGTGTGGGGGATCTTGCTGTGCGTGTGTAGAATATTGCTGTGTGTGTGGGATCTTGTGCGTGTGGGGGGATCTTGCTGTGTGTGTGTGGGGGGGGATCATGCTCTCTGCGTGGGATCTTGCTGTGTGTATGTGTGGGATTTTGCTGTGTGCGTGTGTGGGATCTTGCTCTGCATGTGGGATCTTGCCGTGTGTCTTGCTGTGTGTGTGTGTGTGTGTGTGGGATCTTGCTGTGTGTGTGGGATCTTGCTTGGTGTCTGTGTGTGTGTGTGGGAACTTGCTGTGTGTGTGTGGGAACTTGCTGTGTGTGTGTGGGATCTTGCGGTGTGCGTGCGGGATCTTGCTGTGTATGTGGGGTCTTGCTGTGTGTGTGTGGGTGGGACTTTGCTGTGTGCGTGCGTGTGGGATCTTGCTGTGTGTGTGTGGGATCTTGCTGTGTGTGTGGGGGATCTTGCCATGTGTGTGTGTGTGGGATCTTGCTGTGTGAGTGTGGGATCTTGCTGTGTGTGTTTGGGATCTTGCTCTGTGTGTGTGGGATCTTGCCATGTGCGTGGGATCTTGCTGTGTTTGGGATCTTGCCGTGTGTGTGGGATCTTGCTGTGTGCGTGGGATCTTGCTCTGTGTGTGTGTGGGATCTTGCTGTGTGTGTGAGTGGGACTGTGCTCTGTGTGTTTGTGGGATCTTGCTGTGTGTGTGGGATCTTGCTGTGTGCGTGTGAGACCTTGCTGTGTGTGTGTGTGGGATCTTGCTATGTGGGTGCGGGATCTTGCTGTGTATGTGGGGTCTTGCTGTGTGTGTGTGGGTGGGACTTTGCTGTGTGCGTGCGTGTGGGATCTTGCTGTGTGTGTGTGGGATCTTGCTGTGTGTGTGTGGGATCTTGCTGTGTGTGTGAGTGGGATCGTGCTCTGTGTGTGTGTGGGATCTTGCTGTGTGTGTGTGTGTGTGTGTGTGTTTGTGTGTGTGTGGGATCCTGCCATGTGTGTGTGTGTGGGATCTTGCTGTGTGTGTAGAATCTTGCTGTGTGTGTGTGTGGGAGATCTTGTGTGTGTGTGTGTGTGTGTGGGATCTTGCTATGTGCGTGGGATCTTGCTGTGTTTGGGATCTTGCCGTGTGTGTGGGATCTTGCTGTGTGTGTGCGGGATCTTACTGTGTATGTGGAGTCTTGCTGTGTGCGTGTGATTTTCCTATGTGCGTGTGTGTGGGATCTTGCTGTGCATGTGTGGGTGGGATTTTGCTGTGTGCGTGTGTGTGGGATCTTGCTGTGTGTGTGTGGGATCTTGCTGTGTGTGTTTGGGATCTTGCTGTGTGTGTGTGGGATCTTGCTATGTGCGTGGGATCTTGCTGTGTTTGGGATCTTGCCGTGTGTGTGGGATCTTGCTGTGTGCGTGGGATCTTGCTGTGTGTGTGTGTGGGGGGGGATCTTGCTCTCTGCGTGGGATCTTGCTGTGTGTATGTGTGGGATTTTGCTGTGTGCGTGTGTGGGATCTTGCTCTGTGTGTGGGATCTTACTGTGTGTGTGTGTGGGATTTTGCTGTGTGCGTGTGTGGGATCTTGCTCTGTGTGTGAGATCTTACTGTGTGTGTGGGATTTTGCTGTGTGCGTGTGTGGGATCTTGCTCTGTGTGTGGGATCTGCTGTGTGTGTGTGTGTGGGATCTTGCTGTGTGTGTGTGGGTGGGATTTTGCTGTGTGTGTGTTTGGGATCTTGCCGTGTGTGTGGGATCTTGCTGTGTGTGTGGGATCTTGCTGTGTGTGTGTGGGATCTTGCTGTGTGCGTGTGTGGGATCTTGCTGTGTGTGTGTGTGTGTGCGCGTGTGTGTGGGATCTTGCTGTGTGTGTGTGTGGGATCTTGCTGTGTGTGTGTAGAATCTTGCTGTGTGTGTGGGATCTTGCTGTGTTTGGGATCTTGCCGTGTGTGTGGGATCTTGCTGTGTGTGTGTAGAATCTTGCTGTGTGTCTATGTATGTGTGGGGTCTTGCTGCGTGTGTGTGGGATGTTGCTGTCTGCGTGGGATCTTGCTATGTGTGTGTGTGCGGGATCTTGCTGTGTATGTGGGGTCTTGCTGTGTGCGTGGGATTTTCTTATGTGCGTGTGTGTGGGATCTTGCTGTGTGTGTGAGTGGGATGTTGCTGTCTGCGTGGGATCTTGCTATGTGTGTGTGTGGGGGATCCTGCTGTGTGTGTGTGTGGGATCTTGCTGTGTGTGTGGGATCTTGCTGTTTGTGTGGGATCTTGCTGGGTGTGTGCGTGTGTGTGTGGGATCTTGCTGTGTGTGGGATCTTGCTGTGTGTGTGTGGGATCCTGCTATGTGTGTGGTATCTTGCTGTGTGTGAGATCTTGCTGTATGTGTGTGTGGGATCTTGCTGTGTGCATGTGTGGGATCTTGCTGTGTGTCTGTGGGATCTTGCTATGTGTGTGGGACCTTGCTGTGTGTGTGCGATCTTGCTGTGTGCGTGTGTGGGATCTTGCTGTGTGTCTGTGGGATCTTGCTATGTGTGTGGGACCTTGCTGTGTGTGTGCGATCTTGCTGTGTGCGTGTGTGGGATCTTGCTGTGTGTGTGGGGGGTCTTGCTGTGTGTGTGGGGGATCTTGCTGTGTGTGTGTTGGGGGACTTGCTGTGTGTGTGGGGGATCTTGCTGTGTGTGTGTGGGGGGTCCTGCTGTGTGTGTGGGGGATCTTGCTGTGTGTGTGTGTGGGGTCCTGCTGTGTGTGTGGGGGATCTTGCTGTGTGTGTGTGGGGGGTCCTGCTGTGTGTGTGGGGGATCTTGCTGTGTGTGTGTGGGGGTTCTTGCTGTGTGTGTGTGTGGGGGTTCTTGCTGTGTGTGTGTGTGTGGGGGGTCTTGCTGTGTGTGTGTGTGGGGGGTCTTGCTGTGTGTGTGAGGATCTTGCTATGTGTGTGTTCATGTGTGCGCATGTGAGATCTTGCTGTGCGTGTGGGATCTTGCTGTGTGTCAGTGGGATCTTGCTGTGTGTGTGTGGGATCTTGCTGTGTGTGTGTGAAATCTTGCAGTGTGTGTGGGAGCTTACTATGTGTGTGGGATCTTGCTGTGTGTGTGTGGGGGGGGATCTTGCTCTGTGTGTGGGAACTTGCTGTGTGTGTGGGATCTTGCTGTGCGTGTGTGGGATCTTGCTGTGTGTGCGTGTGTGTGGGGGGGGTCTTGCTCTGTGTGTGGGAACTTGCTGTGTGTGTGGGATCCTGCTGTGTGTGTGTGGGATCTTGCTGTGTGTGTGTGTGTGTGTGCGTCTGCGGGATCGTGCTGTGTGTGTGTGGAATCTTGCTGTGTGTGTGTGTGGGATCTTGCTGTGTGTGTGGGACCTTGCTGTGTGAGTGGGATCTTGCTGTGTGTGTGGGATTGTGCTGTGTGTGGGATCTTGCTGTGTGTGGGATCTTGCTGTGTATTTGTGTGTGTGGGGGGGATCTTGCTGTGTGTGTGTGGGATCTTGCTATGTGTGTGGGAACTTGCTGTGCGTGTGGGATCTTGCTGTGTGTGTGGGATCTTGCTGTTTGTGTGTGGGATCTTGCTGTGTGAGGGATCTTGTTGTGTGTGTGGGATCTTGCTGTTTGTGTGTGGGATCTTGCTGTGTGTGTGGGATCTTGCTATGTGTGTGGGATCTTGCTGTTTGTGTGTGGGATCTTGCTGTGTGTGGTATCTTGCTGTGTGTGGGATCTTGCTGCGTGTGGGATCTTGCTGCATGTGAGATCTTGCTGTGTATGTGTGTGTGTGTGTGTGGGATCTTGCTGTGTGTGTGTGGGATCTTGCTGTGTGTGGGATCTTGCTTTTTGTGTGTGGGATCTTGCTTTTTGTGTGTGGGATCTTGCTGTGTGTGTGTGGGATCTTTCTGTGTGTGGGATCTTGCTGTGTGTGTGTGGGATCCTGCTATGTGTGTGGGATCTTGCTGTGTGTGAGATCTTGCTGTATGTGTGTGTGGGATCTTGCTGCGTGCATGTGTGGGATCTTGCTGTGTGTCTGTGGGATCTTGCTATGTGTGTGGGACCTTGCTGTGTGTGTGCGATCTTGCTGTGTGCGTGTGTGGGATCTTGCTGTGTGTCTGTGGGATCTTGCTATGTGTGTGGGACCTTGCTGTGTGTGTGCGATCTTGCTGTGTGCGTGTGTGGGATCTTGCTGTGTGTGTGGGGGGTCTTGCTGTGTGTGTGGGGGATCTTGCTGTGTGTGTGTGGGGGGTCTTGCTGTGTGTGTGGGGGATCTTGCTGTGTGTGTGTGGGGGGTCCTGCTGTGTGTGTGTGCGATCTTGCTGTGTGCGTGTGTGGGATCTTGCTGTGTGTGTGGGGGGTCTTGCTGTGTGTGTGGGGGATCTTGCTGTGTGTGTGTTGGGGGTCTTGCTGTGTGTGTGGGGGATCTTGCTGTGTGTGTGTGGGGGGTCCTGCTGTGTGTGTGGGGGATCTTGCTGTGTGTGTGTGTGGGGTCCTGCTGTGTGTGTGGGGGATCTTGCTGTGTGTGTGTGGGGGGTCCTGCTGTGTGTGTGGGGGATCTTGCTGTGTGTGTGTGGGGGTTCTTGCTGTGTGTGTGTGTGGGGGTTCTTGCTGTGTGTGTGTGTGTGGGGGGTCTTGCTGTGTGTGTGTGTGGGGGGTCTTGCTGTGTGTGTGAGGATCTTGCTATGTGTGTGTTCATGTGTGCGCATGTGAGATCTTGCTGTGCGTGTGGGATCTTGCTGTGTGTCAGTGGGATCTTGCTGTGTGTGTGTGGGATCTTGCTGTGTGTGTGTGAAATCTTGCAGTGTGTGTGGGAGCTTACTATGTGTGTGGGATCTTGCTGTGTGTGTGTGGGGGGGGATCTTGCTCTGTGTGTGGGAACTTGCTGTGTGTGTGGGATCTTGCTGTGCGTGTGTGGGATCTTGCTGTGTGTGTGGGGGGGGTCTTGCTCTGTGTGTGGGAACTTGCTGTGTGTGTGGGATCCTGCTGTGTGTGTGTGGGATCTTGCTGTGTGTGTGTGTGTGTGCGTCTGCGGGATCGTGCTGTGTGTGTGTGGAATCTTGCTGTGTGTGTGTGTGGGATCTTGCTGTGTGTGTGGGACCTTGCTGTGTGAGTGGGATCTTGCTGTGTGTGTGGGATTGTGCTGTGTGTGGGATCTTGCTGTGTGTGGGATCTTGCTGTGTATTTGTGTGTGTGGGGGGGATCTTGCTGTGTGTGTGTGGGATCTTGCTATGTGTGTGGGAACTTGCTGTGCGTGTGGGATCTTGCTGTGTGTGTGGGATCTTGCTGTTTGTGTGTGGGATCTTGCTGTGTGAGGGATCTTGTTGTGTGTGTGGGATCTTGCTGTTTGTGTGTGGGATCTTGCTGTGTGTGTGGGATCTTGCTATGTGTGTGGGATCTTGCTGTTTGTGTGTGGGATCTTGCTGTGTGTGGTATCTTGCTGCGTGTGGGATCTTGCTGCATGTGAGATCTTGCTGTGTATGTGTGTGTGTGTGTGTGGGATCTTGCTGTGTGTGTGTGGGATCTTGCTGTGTGTGTGGGAACTTGCTGTGCGTGTGGGATCTTGCTGTGTGTGTGGGATCTTGCTGTTTGTGTGTGGGATCTTGCTGTGTGAGGGATCTTGTGTGTGTGGGATCTTGCTGTTTGTGTGTGGGATCTTGCTGTGTGTGTGGGATCTTGCTATGTGTGTGGGATCTTGCTGTTTGTGTGTGGGATCTTGCTGTGTGTGGTATCTTGCTGTGTGTGGGATCTTGCTGCGTGTGGGATCTTGCTGCATGTGAGATCTTGCTGTGTATGTGTGTGTGTGTGTGTGGGATCTTGCTGTGTGTGTGTGGGATCTTGCTGTGTGTGGGATCTTGCTTTTTGTGTGTGGGATCTTGCTGTGTGTGTGTGGGATCTTGCTGTGTGTGTGTGGGATCTTTCTGTGTGTGGGATCTTGCTGTGTGTGTGTGGGATCCTGCTATGTGTGTGGGATCTTGCTGTGTGTGAGATCTTGCTGTATGTGTGTGTGGGATCTTGCTGTGTGCATGTGTGGGATCTTGCTGTGTGTCTGTGGGATCTTGCTATGTGTGTGGGATCTTGCTGTGTGTGTGTGGGATCTTGCTGTGTGTGTGTGTGGGATCTTGCTGTGTGTCTGTGGGATCTTGCTATGTGTGTGGGACCTTGCTGTGTGTGTGCGATCTTGCTGTGTGCGTGTGTGGGATCTTGCTGTGTGTGTGGGGGGTCTTGCTGTGTGTGTGGGGGATCTTGCTGTGTGTGTGTGGGGGGTCTTGCTGTGTGTGGGGGGGATCTTGCTGTGTGTGTGTGGGGGGTCCTGCTGTGTGTGTGGGGGATCTTGCTGTGTGTGTGTGTGGGGTCCTGCTGTGTGTGTGGGGGATCTTGCTGTGTGTGTGTGTGGGGTCCTGCTGTGTGTGTGGGGGATCTTGCTGTGTGTGTGTGGGGGTTCTTGCTGTGTGTGTGTGTGGGGGTTCTTGCTGTGTGTGTGTGTGGGGGGTCTTGCTGTGTGTGTGTGTGGGGGGTCTTGCTGTGTGTGTGAGGATCTTGCTATGTGTGTGTTCATGTGTGCGCATGTGAGATCTTGCTGTGCATGTGGGATCTTGCTGTGTGTCAGTGGGATCTTGCTGTGTGTGTGTGGGATCTTGCTGTGTGTGTGTGAAATCTTGCAGTGTGTGTGGGAGCTTACTATATGTGTTTGGGATCTTGCCGTGTGTGTGGGATCTTGCTGTGTGTGTGCGGGATCTTACTGTGTATGTGGAGTCTTGCTGTGTGCGTGTGATTTTCCTATGTGCGTGTGTGTGGGATCTTGCTGTGCATGTGTGGGTGGGATTTTGCTGTGTGCGTGTGTGTGGGATCTTGCTGTGTGTGTGTGGGATCTTGCTGTGTGTGTTTGGGATCTTGCTGTGTGTGTGTGGGATCTTGCTATGTGTGTGGGATCTTGCTGTGTGCGTGGGATCTTGCTGTGTGTGTGTGTGGGGGGGGATCTTGCTCTCTGCGTGGGATCTTGCTGTGTGTATGTGTGGGATTTTGCTGTGTGCGTGTGTGGGATCTTGCTCTGTGTGTGGGATCTTACTGTGTGTGTGTGTGGGATTTTGCTGTGTGCGTGTGTGGGATCTTGCTCTGTGTGTGAGATCTTACTGTGTGTGTGTGTGGGATTTTGCTGTGTGCGTGTGTGGGATCTTGCTCTGTGTGTGGGATCTGCTGTGTGTGTGTGTGTGGGATCTTGCTGTGTGTGTGTGGGTGGGATTTTGCTGTGTGTGTGTTTGGGATCTTGCCGTGTGTGTGGGATCTTGCTGTGTGTGTGGGATCTTGCTGTGTGTGTGTGGGATCTTGCTGTGTGCGTGTGTGGGATCTTGCTGTGTGTGTGTGTGTGTGCGCGTGTGTGTGGGATCTTGCTGTGTGTGTGTGTGGGATCTTGCTGTGTGTGTGTAGAATCTTGCTGTGTGTGTGGGATCTTGCTGTGTTTGGGATCTTGCCGTGTGTGTGGGATCTTGCTGTGTGTGTGTAGAATCTTGCTGTGTGTCTATGTATGTGTGGGGTCTTGCTGCGTGTGTGTGGGATCTTGCTGTCTGCGTGGGATCTTGCTATGTGTGTGTGTGCGGGATCTTGCTGTGTATGTGGGGTCTTGCTGTGTGCGTGGGATTTTCTTATGTGCGTGTGTGTGGGATCTTGCTGTGTGTGTGAGTGGGATGTTGCTGTCTGCGTGGGATCTTGCTATGTGTGTGTGTGTGGGATCCTGCTGTGTGTGTGTGTGGGATCTTGCTGTGTGTGTGGGATCTTGCTGTTTGTGTGGGATCTTGCTGGGTGTGTGCGTGTGTGTGTGGGATCTTGCTGTGTGTGGGATCTTGCTGTGTGTGTGTGGGATCCTGCTATGTGTGTGGGATCTTGCTGTGTGTGAGATCTTGCTGTATGTGTGTGTGGGATCTTGCTGTGTGCATGTGTGGGATCTTGCTGTGTGTCTGTGGGATCTTGCTATGTGTGTGGGACCTTGCTGTGTGTGTGCGATCTTGCTGTGTGCGTGTGTGGGATCTTGCTGTGTGTCTGTGGGATCTTGCTATGTGTGTGGGACCTTGCTGTGTGTGTGCGATCTTGCTGTGTGCGTGTGTGGGATCTTGCTGTGTGTGTGGGGGGTCTTGCTGTGTGTGTGGGGGATCTTGCTGTGTGTGTGTGGGGGGTCTTGCTGTGTGTGTGGGGGATCTTGCTGTGTGTGTGTGGGGGGTCCTGCTGTGTGTGTGGGGGATCTTGCTGTGTGTGTGTGGGATCTTGCTGTGTGTGTGTGTGGGATCTTGCTGTGTGTCTGTGGGATCTTGCTATGTGTGTGGGACCTTGCTGTGTGTGTGCGATCTTGCTGTGTGCGTGTGTGGGATCTTGCTGTGTGTGTGGGGGGTCTTGCTGTGTGTGTGGGGGATCTTGCTGTGTGTGTGTGGGGGGTCTTGCTGTGTGTGGGGGGGATCTTGCTGTGTGTGTGTGGGGGGTCCTGCTGTGTGTGTGGGGGATCTTGCTGTGTGTGTGTGTGGGGTCCTGCTGTGTGTGTGGGGGATCTTGCTGTGTGTGTGTGTGGGGTCCTGCTGTGTGTGTGGGGGATCTTGCTGTGTGTGTGTGGGGGTTCTTGCTGTGTGTGTGTGTGGGGGTTCTTGCTGTGTGTGTGTGTGGGGGGTCTTGCTGTGTGTGTGTGTGGGGGGTCTTGCTGTGTGTGTGAGGATCTTGCTATGTGTGTGTTCATGTGTGCGCATGTGAGATCTTGCTGTGCATGTGGGATCTTGCTGTGTGTCAGTGGGATCTTGCTGTGTGTGTGTGGGATCTTGCTGTGTGTGTGTGAAATCTTGCAGTGTGTGTGGGAGCTTACTATATGTGTTTGGGATCTTGCCGTGTGTGTGGGATCTTGCTGTGTGTGTGCGGGATCTTACTGTGTATGTGGAGTCTTGCTGTGTGCGTGTGATTTTCCTATGTGCGTGTGTGTGGGATCTTGCTGTGCATGTGTGGGTGGGATTTTGCTGTGTGCGTGTGTGTGGGATCTTGCTGTGTGTGTGTGGGATCTTGCTGTGTGTGTTTGGGATCTTGCTGTGTGTGTGTGGGATCTTGCTATGTGTGTGGGATCTTGCTGTGTGCGTGGGATCTTGCTGTGTGTGTGTGTGGGGGGGGATCTTGCTCTCTGCGTGGGATCTTGCTGTGTGTATGTGTGGGATTTTGCTGTGTGCGTGTGTGGGATCTTGCTCTGTGTGTGGGATCTTACTGTGTGTGTGTGTGGGATTTTGCTGTGTGCGTGTGTGGGATCTTGCTCTGTGTGTGAGATCTTACTGTGTGTGTGTGTGGGATTTTGCTGTGTGCGTGTGTGGGATCTTGCTCTGTGTGTGGGATCTGCTGTGTGTGTGTGTGTGGGATCTTGCTGTGTGTGTGTGGGTGGGATTTTGCTGTGTGTGTGTTTGGGATCTTGCCGTGTGTGTGGGATCTTGCTGTGTGTGTGGGATCTTGCTGTGTGTGTGTGGGATCTTGCTGTGTGCGTGTGTGGGATCTTGCTGTGTGTGTGTGTGTGTGCGCGTGTGTGTGGGATCTTGCTGTGTGTGTGTGTGGGATCTTGCTGTGTGTGTGTAGAATCTTGCTGTGTGTGTGGGATCTTGCTGTGTTTGGGATCTTGCCGTGTGTGTGGGATCTTGCTGTGTGTGTGTAGAATCTTGCTGTGTGTCTATGTATGTGTGGGGTCTTGCTGCGTGTGTGTGGGATCTTGCTGTCTGCGTGGGATCTTGCTATGTGTGTGTGTGCGGGATCTTGCTGTGTATGTGGGGTCTTGCTGTGTGCGTGGGATTTTCTTATGTGCGTGTGTGTGGGATCTTGCTGTGTGTGTGAGTGGGATGTTGCTGTCTGCGTGGGATCTTGCTATGTGTGTGTGTGTGGGATCCTGCTGTGTGTGTGTGTGGGATCTTGCTGTGTGTGTGGGATCTTGCTGTTTGTGTGGGATCTTGCTGGGTGTGTGCGTGTGTGTGTGGGATCTTGCTGTGTGTGGGATCTTGCTGTGTGTGTGTGGGATCCTGCTATGTGTGTGGGATCTTGCTGTGTGTGAGATCTTGCTGTATGTGTGTGTGGGATCTTGCTGTGTGCATGTGTGGGATCTTGCTGTGTGTCTGTGGGATCTTGCTATGTGTGTGGGACCTTGCTGTGTGTGTGCGATCTTGCTGTGTGCGTGTGTGGGATCTTGCTGTGTGTCTGTGGGATCTTGCTATGTGTGTGGGACCTTGCTGTGTGTGTGCGATCTTGCTGTGTGCGTGTGTGGGATCTTGCTGTGTGTGTGGGGGGTCTTGCTGTGTGTGTGGGGGATCTTGCTGTGTGTGTGTGGGGGGTCTTGCTGTGTGTGTGGGGGATCTTGCTGTGTGTGTGTGGGGGGTCCTGCTGTGTGTGTGGGGGATCTTGCTGTGTGTGTGTGTGGGGTCCTGCTGTGTGTGTGGGGGATCTTGCTGTGTGTGTGTGGGGGGTCCTGCTGTGTGTGTGGGGGATCTTGCTGTGTGTGTGTGGGGGTTCTTGCTGTGTGTGTGTGTGGGGGTTCTTGCTGTGTGTGTGTGTGGGGGGTCTTGCTGTGTGTGTGTGTGGGGGGTCTTGCTGTGTGTGTGAGGATCTTGCTATGTGTGTGTTCATGTGTGCGCATGTGAGATCTTGCTGTGCGTGTGGGATCTTGCTGTGTGTCAGTGGGATCTTGCTGTGTGTGTGTGGGATCTTGCTGTGTGTGTGTGAAATCTTGCAGTGTGTGTGGGAGCTTACTATGTGTGTGGGATCTTGCTGTGTGTGTGTGGGGGGGGATCTTGCTCTGTGTGTGGGAACTTGCTGTGTGTGTGGGATCTTGCTGTGCGTGTGTGGGATCTTGCTGTGTGTGCGTGTGTGTGGGGGGGGTCTTGCTCTGTGTGTGGGAACTTGCTGTGTGTGTGGGATCCTGCTGTGCGTGTGCGGGATCTTGCTGTGTGTGTGTGTGTGTGCGTCTGCGGGATCTTGCTGTGTGTGTGTGGAATCTTGCTGTGTGTGTGTGTGGGATCTTGCTGTGTGTGTGGGACCTTGCTGTGTGAGTGGGATCTTGCTGTGTGTGTGGGATTGTGCTGTGTGTGGGATCTTGCTGTGTGTGGGATCTTGCTGTGTATTTGTGTGTGTGGGGGGGATCTTGCTGTGTGTGTGTGGGATCTTGCTATGTGTGTGGGAACTTGCTGTGCGTGTGGGATCTTGCTGTGTGTGTGGGATCTTGCTGTTTGTGTGTGGGATCTTGCTGTGTGAGGGATCTTGTTGTGTGTGTGGGATCTTGCTGTTTGTGTGTGGGATCTTGCTGTGTGTGTGGGATCTTGCTATGTGTGTGGGATCTTGCTGTTTGTGTGTGGGATCTTGCTGTGTGTGGTATCTTGCTGTGTGTGGGATCTTGCTGCATGTGAGATCTTGCTGTGTATGTGTGTGTGTGTGTGTGGGATCTTGCTGTGTGTGTGTGGGATCTTGCTGTGTGTGGGATCTTGCTTTTTGTGTGTGGGATCTTGCTGTGTGTGTGTGGGATCTTGCTGTGTGTGTGTGGGATCTTTCTGTGTGTGGGATCTTGCTGTGTGTGTGTGGGATCCTGCTATGTGTGTGGGATCTTGCTGTGTGTGAGATCTTGCTGTATGTGTGTGTGGGATCTTGCTGTGTGCATGTGTGGGATCTTGCTGTGTGTCTGTGGGATCTTGCTATGTGTGTGGGACCTTGCTGTGTGTGTGCGATCTTGCTGTGTGCGTGTGTGGGATCTTGCTGTGTGTCTGTGGGATCTTGCTATGTGTGTGGGACCTTGCTGTGTGTGTGCGATCTTGCTGTGTGCGTGTGTGGGATCTTGCTGTGTGTGTGGGGGGTCTTGCTGTGTGTGTGGGGGATCTTGCTGTGTGTGTGTGGGGGGTCTTGCTGTGTGTGTGGGGGATCTTGCTGTGTGTGTGTGGGGGGTCCTGCTGTGTGTGTGGGGGATCTTGCTGTGTGTGTGTGTGGGGTCCTGCTGTGTGTGTGGGGGATCTTGCTGTGTGTGTGTGTGGGGTCCTGCTGTGTGTGTGGGGGATCTTGCTGTGTGTGTGTGGGGGTTCTTGCTGTGTGTGTGTGTGGGGGTTCTTGCTGTGTGTGTGTGTGGGGGGTCTTGCTGTGTGTGTGTGTGGGGGGTCTTGCTGTGTGTGTGAGGATCTTGCTATGTGTGTGTTCATGTGTGCGCATGTGAGATCTTGCTGTGCGTGTGGGATCTTGCTGTGTGTCAGTGGGATCTTGCTGTGTGTGTGTGGGATCTTGCTGTGTGTGTGTGAAATCTTGCAGTGTGTGTGGGAGCTTACTATATGTGTGTGGGATCTTGCTGTGTGTGTGTGGGGGGGGATCTTGCTCTGTGTGTGGGAACTTGCTGTGTGTGTGGGATCTTGCTGTGCGTGTGTGGGATCTTGCTGTGTGTGCGTGTGTGTGGGGGGGTCTTGCTCTGTGTGTGGGAACTTGCTGTGTGTGTGGGATCCTGCTGTGTGTGTGTGGGATCTTGCTGTGTGTGTGTGTGTGTGTGCGTCTGCGGGATCTTGCTGTGTGTGTGTGGAATCTTGCTGTGTGTGTGTGTGGGATCTTGCTGTGTGTGTGGGACCTTGCTGTGTGAGTGGGATCTTGCTGTGTGTGTGGGATTGTGCTGTGTGTGGGATCTTGCTGTGTGTGGGATCTTGCTGTGTATTTGTGTGTGTGGGGGGGATCTTGCTGTGTGTGTGTGGGATCTTGCTATGTGTGTGGGAACTTGCTGTGCGTGTGGGATCTTGCTGTGTGTGTGGGATCTTGCTGTTTGTGTGTGGGATCTTGCTGTGTGAGGGATCTTGTTGTGTGTGTGGGATCTTGCTGTTTGTGTGTGGGATCTTGCTGTGTGTGTGGGATCTTGCTATGTGTGTGGGATCTTGCTGTTTGTGTGTGGGATCTTGCTGTGTGTGGTATCTTGCTGCGTGTGGGATCTTGCTGCATGTGAGATCTTGCTGTGTATGTGTGTGTGTGTGTGTGGGATCTTGCTGTGTGTGTGTGGGATCTTGCTGTGTGTGGGATCTTGCTTTTTGTGTGTGGGATCTTGCTGTGTGTGTGTGGGATCTTGCTGTGTGTGTGTGGGATCTTTCTCTGTGTGTGTGGGATCTTGCTGTGTGTGTTTGGGATCTTGCTGTGTGTGGGATCTTGCTGTGTGTGGGATCTTGCTGTTTGTGTGTTGGATCTTGCTGTGTGCATGTGTTGGATCTTGCTGTGTGCGTATGTGGGATCGTGCTGTGTGTGGGATCTTGCTGTGTGTGTGTGGGATCTTGCTGTGTGTGTGTGGGATCTTGCTGTGTGTGTGTGTGGGATCTTGCTGTGTGTGTGTGGGATCTTGCTGTGTGTGTGTGGGATCTTGCTGTGTCCGTGTGTGAGATCTTGCTGTGCACAGAATCGCTGCTGCGTTACCTACAATATAGTTTTATTATTGGAAATGTTGAATCTTAAATTTGATTTCTGTTCTGTTTCCCCACTTTATTTTTGCTTCCTGAGGCTGGGATTTTCCATTCCCGCCACACCTGCGTTCGCCGTTCCCCGACCCTGACCTCACGCCCCCCCCCCCCCCCCCCCCCTCCTCCCCTCTCCCCAGCCACCCCCGCCGCAGTGGATTTTCCAGTGGCAGAGGAGACTCGCTGTTGGCCGCCGGTGGGATCTTCCAGTCCCGCCAAGATCCATGACCCTTTGCCTTGCTCACAACCAATCTCCCCAAAAGGAACCCGCCGGCACTGGGGACTGGAAGATCTTCCCTCAGGCATGAAGGGATGGAAAATCCTGCCCTCTATGTACCTTTTGTGTTTTTCTCTCTCCATCCAATTTTTCCCTCTCTCTTTCTCTCTCTCCATATCTGAGAGGTTAAGTTCACCCCCCTCTTTCCCCTATTCCTCCCTCAATTCGGATGCATCGCAGTTGACTGGGGGAGATAGGCTATTGTTCACCAACGCACCAGATACCCCATTGCCTGTTGCGCCACCGTGGAGAAGAAACTGGCACGGAGGGAGCGCATTTACCGCAATGATGCCTTGGATTCCGTGGAGGTATCACGGACATCCTGCAATCTCACTGAATGGACAGCACAGGGCTGGAAGGGCTGAAGGGCCGCCTCCTGAGCCAATCTTTCTCGTGGAAAATCAACAGGGGAGTGGGATGATCTCAGCTATCGAGAGTGAGTTTATAGCTACACTAACAACCAGATTAAGACAAGTCATTCAAGTCTGTGACGTAACTCATTTATATGTGCTCGAGGGATACACATTCATGGAGTCATAGAGGTTTACAGCATGGAAACAGGCCCTTCAGCTCAACTTGTCCATGCCACCCTTTTTTAAACCACTAAGTTAGTCCCAATTGCCTGCGTTTGACCCATAATCCTTCTATACCCATCTTACCCATGTAACTGTCTATATGCTTTTTAAAAGACAAAATTGTACCTGCCTCTGCTACTACCTCTGGCAGCTTGTTCCAGACACTCACCACTCTCTGTGTGAAAGAATTGTCCCTCTGGAACCTTTTGTATTTCTCCCCTCTCACCTTAAACCCATGCCCTCCAGTTTTAGACTCCCCAACCTTTGAGGAGTAGCTGATCTATACCCCTCATTATTTTATAGACCTCTATAAGGTCACCCTCAGCCTCCTACGCTCCAGGGAAAAAAGTCCCAGTCTATCCAGCCTCTCCTTATAACTCAAACCATCAAGTCCCGGTAGCATCCGAGTAAATCTTTTCTGCACTCTTTCTAGTTTAATAATATCCTTTCTATAACAGGGTGACCAGAATTGCACACAGTATTCCAAGTGTGGCCTTACCAATGTCTTGTACAACTTCAACAAGACGTCCCAACTCCTGTATTCAATGTTCTGACCAATGAAACCAAGCATGCTGAATGCCTTCTTCACCACCCTGTCCACCTCTGACTCCACTTTCAGGCTCAGACTCAGGGCTCTTGTCTGCAGACAAAAGGAATATTTTCCAGCCTCGTTCTTTTTCCGAAGTATCGGGGAGCTTGGGGAACCCACAGTTCCCCGTTGCGCTCCCCATGGAAAATGCTCTGCCAATTTGTTTTCACTGGAAAGACGGAGGCTGAGGGGAGACCTGATCGGGGTCTACAAAATGATGAGAGGCACAGACAGGGTGGATAGTCAGAGGCTTTTTCCCAGGGTGGAAGTGTCAATTACAAGGGGGCACAGGTTTAAGGCGAGGGGGGGAAAGTTGAAGGGAGATGTGCGGGGGAGGTTTTTCTCGCAGAGAGTGGTGGGTGCCTGGAACGCGCTGCCAGAGGAGGTGGTGGAAGCAGGTACATTCGCAACATTTAAGAGGCATCTGGATGGGTACATGAATCGGGACGGAATAGAGGGATACGGACCGAGTCAGGGCAGAAGGTTTATTTTAGTTTAGTTCGGGCATCATGATCGGCACGAGCTTTGAGGGCCGAAGGGCCTGTTCCTGTGCTGTACTTTTTTGTGTTCTTTCTTTGAATCAGAGTTGCCTTGCTGCCCAGTCAGGCACCCCTATTCCCCCCTGCAGGGTAAATTGTTGGGATTGTTTGAAATTTGGAATTCTTGCCTGTGTCCGGAGAAGTGCAAGAGGAAATGAAACTTTTGACAACCTTCCTCCCATTTCAGTGATGCTCTTGTGGGGTCGCCTTCATCACAGGGGTAAAGGAAGGGGAGCTCACGCGATTGGATGTGCCAGTAATGGGCAGAGCAGGTCCAGCCCTCTTGGAAGGATGGTTGGAATGCCGGAGACGCCAATGGGCGCACAGCAAGCTCCCACAAAGAGACCCAGCTCGCTGGGGTCGGGGGTTGGGAAACAGGTCGAGGGTGGGGGGAACGGAGCAGGGAGGGGGGTAATGGAGCTGTCCCTGTTGGCACAGAAGGACGGAGAATGGGAGGAACACAGGGAACACTGAGGGAAAACCCTCTCCACGCAGCGAGTGGGCAGGATCAGGAACGCCCTTCCATGAGAGTGCAGGAGAAACAGATTGTATCGTGGCTTTCAAAAGAGGATTGGCTCATTCTCTGAAAGGGAAGGGTGTGCAGGGGCACGAGGGGTGTGGGGTGGGGAAAAAGGGAGAGTGCGACTCATCGCAGGGAGGCGGATGAGACATGATGGGCAGAGTGGCCTTCTTTGGTGCTACGACCATTCCGTTGCCCCCACGGTTAATATTGGCCTAGTCACCAGGATGGCGTCTGTCTGTCTGGCTGTCTGTCTGGCTGTCTTTCTGTCACAGTTCGGGAACAATGACCACAATTCAGTCAGCTTTAAGGTACTGATGGATAAAGATAAGTGTAGTCCTCAAGTGAAGGTGCTAAATTGAGGGAAGGCTAATTCTAACAATATTAGGCAGGAACTGAAGAATGTAGATTGGGGGCAGATGTTTGAGGGCAAATCAACATCTGGCAGGTGGGAGGCTTTCAAGTGTAAGTTAATAGGGATTCAGGACCAGCACATTCCTGTAAGGATGAAGGATAAGCATGGCAAGCTTTGGGAATCTTGGATAACGAGAGATATTGTGAGCCGAGTCAAAGAGAAAGAGGAAGCATCTGTCAAGGCGAGGAGGCTGGGAATGCATGAAGCAAGTGTGGAATACAAGGAAAGTAGAAAGAATCTTAAGCAAGGAGTAAGGAGGGTAAAAGGGTTCACGAAAAATCATTGGCCAGCAAGATTAAGGAAAATCCCAAGACTTTTTACACATATATAAAGAGCAAGAGGGTAGCCAGGGAGAGGGTTGGCCCACACAAGGACAAGGGAGGGAATCTATGCGTGGAGCCAGAGGAAATGGGTGAGGTATTGAATGAGTACTTTGCATCAGTATTCACCAAAGAGAAGGACTTGGTGGATGATGAGTCTGGGAAAGGGTGTGTAGATAGTTTGAGTCATGTTGAGATCAAAAAAGAGGAGGTATTGGGGTTCTTGAGAAACATTAAGGTAGACATGTCTCCAGGGCCTGATAGGATATACCCCAAAAACTGAGAGAGGCAAGGGAGGAAATTGCTGGGGCCTTGAGAGATTGAGGCTTTTGTATCTCACTGGCTACAGGGGAGGTCACAGTAACAACACCAGGTTTATTTGGTAGCAAAAGCCACGAGCTTTCGGAACAGGCTGTCCCTTCATCAGGTGGGTGGGAGTTCTGATCACAAACAGGGCACAAAGACACAAACTCAATTTACGTGAATAATGATTGGAATGTGAGCCTTTACAGCTAATCAAGTCTTAAAGGTACAGACAATGTGAGTGGAGGGAGCATTAAGCACAGGTTAAAGAGATGTGTATTGTCTCCAGACAGGACAGCCAGTGAGATTTTGCACATCCAGGCAAGTTGTGGGGGTTACAAGGAGTGTGACATGAACCCAATATCCCGGTTGAGGCCATCCTCATGTGTGCGGAACCTGGCACACATGACACACGACAGCGCAGAGTCGCTGAGCAGAGACTGATAGCCAGGTTCCGCACACATGAGGACGGCCTCAACCGTCAGTGGCAGGGAATTAATTGGAGAGGATTCTTCGAGACAGAATTTACTCCCACTTAGAAATAAGTGGGTGTATTAGCGAGAGGCAACATGGTTTTGTGAAGGGGAGGTCGTGTCTCACGAACTTGATCGAGTTTTATGAGGAAGTGATGAAGATGATTGATGAGGGTAGGGCAGTGGATGTTGTCTACATGGACTTCAGTAAGGCCTTTGACAAGGTCCCTCATTGCAGACTGGTGCAGAAGGTGAAGTCACATGGGATCAGAGGTGAGCTGGCAAGGTGGATACAGACTGGCCAGGTTATAGAAGACAGAGGGTAGCAGTGGAAGGTGCGTTTCTGAATGGAGGGCTGTGACAAGTGGTGTTCCTCAGGGATCAGTGCTGGGACCTTTACTGTTTGTAATATATATAAATGATTTGGAGGAAAATGTAACTGGATTGATTAGTAAGTTTGCTGACGACACAAAGGTTGGTGGATTTGCGGATAGCGATGAGGACCATCAGAGGTTACAGCAAGATATAGATCGGTTGGAGACTTGGGTGGAGAGATGGCAGATGGAGTTTAATCCAGACAAATGTGAGGTAATGCATTTTGGAAGGTCTAATACAGATAGGAAAGATACAGTAAATGGCAGAACCCTTAAGAGTATTGATAGGCAGAGGGATCTGGGTGTACAGGTACACAGGTCACTGAAAGTAGCAATGCAGGTGGAGAAGGTAGTCAAGAAGGCATACGGCATGCTTGCCTTCATCGGCCGGGATATTGAGTTTAAAAATTGGCAAGTCATGTTGCAGCTTTATAGAACCTTAGTTAGGCCGCACTTGGAATATAGTGTTCAATTCTGGTCGCCACACTACCAAAGGATGTGGAGGCTTTGGAGAGGGTACAGAAAAGATTTACCAGGATGTTGCCTGGTATGGAGGGCATTAGCTATGAGGAGAGGTTGGAGGAACTTGGTTTGTTCTCACTGGAACGATGAAGGTTGAGGGGAGACCTGATAGAAATCGACAAGATTATGAGGGGCTTGGACAGAGTGGATAGTCAGAAGCTTTTTCCCAGGGTGGAAGAGTCAGTTACTAGGGGGCACAGGTTTAAGGTGCGAGGGGCAAGGTTTAAAGGAGGTGTACGAGGCATGTTTTTCACACAGAGGGTGGTGGGTGCCTGGAACTCGCTGTCGGGGGAGGTAGTGGAAGCAGATACAATGGTGACTTTTAAGGGGCGTCTGGACGAATACATGAATAGGATGGGAATAGAGGGATATGGTCCCCGGAAGGGCAGGGGGTTTTAGTTCAGTCGGGCAGCATGATTGGTGCAGGTTTGGAGGGCCGAAGGGCCTGTTCCTGTGCTGTAATTTTCTTTGTTCTTTGTCTGTCTGTCTGTCTGTCCAGCCCCATGAGTCTGAATTGATTTACAGGCTGCAGGTGTTGCTGGGTCAGCAGTTATTGCCCATCCCTAACCGCCCCTTGAGAAGCTGGTGGTGAGCTGCCTTCTTTAACTGCTGCATTCCCTAAGGTGTAGGTACACCCACTGTGCTGTTAGGGAGGGAGTTCCAGGAATTTGACCCAGCCACAGTAAAGGAACGGCCGATATATTTCCAAGTCAGGATGGTGAGTGACTCGAAGGGGAACTTGCAGGTGGTGGTGTTCCCATTTATCTGCTGCCCTTGTTCTTCTCGATGGAAGTGGTTGTGGGTTTGGAAGGTGCTGCCTAAAGATCTTTGGTGAATTGCTGCAGTGCATCTTGTAGATGGTACACACTGCTGCTACTGAGCGTCGGTGGTGGAGGGAGGGGGTGTTTGTAGATGTGGTGCCAATCAAGCGGGGCTGCTTTGTCCTGGATGGTGTCTTGAGTGTTGTTGGAGCTGCACCCATCCAGGCAAGTGGGGAGTATTCCATCACACCCCTGACTTGTGCCTTGTAGATGGTGGACAGGCTTTGGGGAGTCAGGAGGTGAGTTACACGCCACAGTATTCCGAGCCTCTGACCTGGAGTTGGAAAGTATTAAGGATGAATTGCAGGATCAAACTCCAGGGCCAGAATTTGACCCGGCCCACCACGGGAATCGGAGCGGGCCGCAGGTGGAGCGTGGAAAGGTCCATTGTCCTCAGGTGGGAATTTACGGTTAAAGGATGAGCGGGGCCGTACAATCCCGCCTCACATCTGTCCAGCAGTGACAGTGCTGATCACCACGCTGGGATCTTGCTCTCCTTGTTGTCAGCAGGTTGCTCCCTGAGATCCGTGTATCTGCTCCTTCCAGCAGGGGTTCCTTCTCAACAGACGTTACCTCTGAGGAATTGACAGACCTGAGGAGTAGATCCCAGAGCCCACAAATATTCAGCTCAGTCACATCACCACCACCCACCCTCCATCACTGACCCTCTGACAGTGCAGCACTCCCTCAGTACTGACCCTCTGACAGTGCAGCACTCCCTCAGTACTGATCCTCTGACAGTACAGCGCTCCCTCAGTACTGACCCTCTGACAGTGCGGCACTCTCTCAGTACTGACCCTCTGACAGTGCGGCACTCCCTCAGTACTGACCCTCTGATAGTGCAGCACTCCCTCAGTACTGACCCTCTGACAGTGCAGCGCTCCCTCAGTACTGACCCTCTGACAGTGCAGCACTCCTTCAGCACTGACCCTCTGACAGTGCAGCACTCCCTCAGTACTGACCCTCTGACAGTGCAGCACTCACTCAGTACTGACCCTCTGACAGTGCAGCACTCCCTCAGTACTGACCTTCTGACAGTGCAGTAGTCCCTCAGTACTGACCCTCTGACAGTGCAGCACTCCCTCAGCACTGACCCTCTGACAGTGCAGCACTCCCTCAGTACAGACCCTCTGACAGTGCGGCATTCCCTCAGTACTGACCCTCTGGCACTGCAGCACTCCCTCAATACTGAACCTCTGACAGTGCAGCGCTCCATCAGTACTGACCCTCTGACAGTGCAGCACTCCCTCAGTACTGACCATCTGACAAAGCAGCACTCCCTCAGTACTGACCCTCTGACAGTGCAGCACTCTCTCAATACTGACCCTCTGACCGTGCAGCACTCCCTCAGTACTGACCCTCTGACAGTGCGGCACTCCCTCAGTACTGAGCCCTCTGACAGAGCAGCGCTCCCTCAGTCCTGAGCCCTCTGACAGTGCAGCGCTCCCTCAGTACTGATCCTCTGACAGTGCAGCATTCCCTCAGTACTGACCCTCTGACAGTGCGGCATTCCCTCAGTACTGACCCTCTGACAGTGCAGCACTCCCTCAGTACTGACCCTCTGACAGTGCAGCACTCCCTCAGTACTGACCTTCTGACAGTGCGGCACTCCCTTAGTACTGACCCTCTGACAGTGCAGCACTCCCTCAGCACTGACCCTCTGACAGTGCAGCACTCCCTCAGTACTGACCCTCTGACAGTGCAGCACTCCCTCAGTACTGACCCTCTGACAGTGCGGCACTCCCTCAGTACTGAGCCCTCTGACAGTGCAGCGCTCCCTCAGTACTGATCCTCTGACAGTGCAGCACTCCCTCAGTACTGACCCTCTGACAGTGCAGCACTCCCTCAGTACTGACCCTCTGACAGTGCGGCACCCCCCAGCACTGACCCTCTGACAGTGCGGCACTCCCTCAGTACTGACCCTCTGACAGTGCGGCACTCCCTCAGTACTGACCCTCTGACAGTGCAGCACTCCCTCAGTACTGACCCTCTGACAAAGCAGCACTCCCTCAGTACTGACCCTCTGACAATGCAGCACTCCCTCAGTACTGACCCTCTGACAGTGCAGCACTCCCTCAGTGTGACACTCGGCTGAACTGAGGGGCTCAGATCTCTGGAGCGTAGAATCAGAATCTGAACCCTGTGACTCAGATCCCAGGAGACGGCGGTCAGCTCAGGATCTAATTTAATGGATCTCATTTAACCCCTCCGGGTGCGAACATGCTGCTCTGGTACACAACCCGTCAGCTGATGTGGGAGGTGGGTCTGCGGTGTTGTAAACTATTCCGATTGTCTGAATCAACACTGTTACCCTGGGAGGGAGGCGTTGGATCACTTCCCCCTGCCAACTGCATACATGCAAGAAATATCTTTTCTTGGAAGTGCTGGATTACCCCCCGAGCTGTATTTGTTTGTGTTGGGTGACCGATTTCCTTCAAAGCTGTTTCCTCATTTCTACTTGTTGCCTCAGGCTGACGTGTCTGAGGACACACCCCCTGCAAACAGAATACATTTCACAAGACATTAACCTCCAGGCAGTCAGACAGCTTTCCCACTGCATTCATATAGCTCTGAAACTGTGAATGACTTGACTTTCTCCATAACAGCGGATTCAGCTTTCACCCACCTCCCTCTCCCCAGTTACAGACAGCAGGGGGCCTGTTCCCCAATGGAGAAGATTAACCCTTTCCCCTCCCTCTCCCCAGTCACAGACAGCAGGGGGCCTGTTCCCCAATGGAGAGGATTAACCCTTTCCCCTCCCTCTCCCCAGTCACAGACAGCAGGGGGCCTGTTCCCCAATGGAGAGGATTAACCCTTTCCCCTCCCTCTCCCCAGTTACAGACAGCAGGGGCCTGTTCCCCAATGGAGAGGATTAACCCTTTCCCCTCCCTCTCCCCCAGTTACAGACAGCAGGAGCCTGTTCCCCAGTGGAGAGGATTAACCCTTTCCCCTCCCTCTCCCCCAGTTACAGACAGCAGGAGCCTGTTCTCCAGTGGAGAGAATTAACCCTTTCCCCTCCCTCTCCCCCAGTTACAGACAGCAGGAGCCTGTTCTCCAGTGGAGAGAATTAACCCTTTCCCCTCCCTCTCCCCCAGTTACAGACAGCAGGAGCCTGTTCTCCAGTGGAGAGAATTAACCCTTTCCCCTCCCTCTCCCCCAGTTACAGACAGCAGGAGCCTGTTCTCCAGTGGAGAGAATTAACCCTTTCCCCTCCCTCTCCCCCAGTTACAGACAGCAGGAGCCTGTTCTCCAGTGGAGAGAATTAACCCTTTCCCCTCCCTCTCCCCAGTTACAGACAGCAGCAGCCTGTTCCCCAATGCAAAGGGTTAATCCTCTCACCCATGTCTCCCTCCCCCGCCTCACTCCCAGTTACAGCCGATGGGCCGATTGGCCTATGTGTGGGTTGTATCAATCTCTGTGACAGTCTCTGTGACAGTCTGGGGAGTTAATTTGTCTGACATGTGGATCCCCACATTCCCCCCCACCCCCCCCCCCCCCCCTCCCGACCTTTCTGGCTTTATCTGTGGCAGGAATCAATGAAGCGAGGCTGGTTTCGGCTGGGGTTATTTTCCTTGGAGCGGGGAAGGCCAAGGCGTGGGTTTCCTCCGGGTGCTCCAGTTTCCTCCCACAGTTCAAAGATGTGCGGTGAATAGGTTGATTGGCTATGCTACATTCTCCCTCAGTGTACCCGAACAGGAGTGTGGCGACTAGGGGATTTTCACAGTAACTTCACTGCAGTGTTAATGTAAGCCGACCTGTGACACTGACAAATAAACTTTACTTCTGATCGAGGTGTAGAAATTTATGATGCAGGGGCACAGATAGCAAGAAATTCTTCCCACCCAAGCATAGCTTTTTATTATTATTTTATTTATTAGAGTCACAAGTAGGCTTACATTAACACTGCAATGAAGTTACTGTGACAACACTCTAGTCGCCACACTGTGGCGCCTGTTCGGGAGAATTTAGCACGGGCAATGCTAAATGCCAATGCTTTCAGGCTGTGGGAGGAAACCGGAGCACCCAGAGGAAACCCACACAGACACGGGGAGAACATGCAGACTCCGCACAGACAGTGACCCAGGCCGGGAATCGAACCTGGGTCCCTAGCACTGTGAGGCAGCTGTGCTAATCACTGTGCCACCGTGCCGCCCTCATCCATACCCCAGCCACACCCGCTCCCTCACCCCACCCAACCCCATCAATTCACTCTGGCCTCGCACCAAGTACCCCTCATTCTCTTCTCTCTCCCATTCTTCCTTTCTCATTCTTTCTCTCTCATTCTCTCTCTCACATTCCCTCTCTCCCTTATTCTCTCTCTCTCGTTCTCTCTCTCCCTCTCATCTCTCTGTCTCTTGTTCTCTTTCTCTCATATCTCTCTATCGTTCTCTCTCTCTCATTCCCTCGCTCTCTCTTTCTCTCGCTCTTTCTCTCTCATTCTCTCTCGTTCTCACTCTCTGTATCCCACCTTTTTCCTCTCTTCTTTTACACCTATTTCTCCAGATTTTTCTCTGCTCTATCTGTCTGCCTATTTCACTTTCTTTCCCTCTCTTTCTAACATCCCTTGGCACAGTGGTTAGCACAGCTGCTGCCTTCACAGCGCCAGGGACGTGGGTCACTGTCTATGTGGAGTCTGCATGTTCAGCGCGTGCCGATGTGGGTTTCCACCGGGTTCTCCGGTTTCCTCGCACAATCTGAAAGACGTGCTAGTTAGGTGGATTGGCCGTGCTGAATCCTCTCTTCGTTATTTTTACTTATTTGTGGGCGTCGCTGACTGTCCAGCATTTCTTGCCCATCTCTAATTGCCCGACGGCAGTTGAGAGTCACCCACTTTGCTGTGGTTCTGGAGTCACATGTGGGCCAGACCAGGTAAGGACAGCAGATTTCCTTCCCTGAAGAGCATCAGTGACCCAGATGGGTTTTTCCGACAATCGGCAATGGTTTCAAGGTCATCAGTAGATTCTTAATTCTAGATATTCTCTATTGAATTCAAATTCCACCATCTGCCTTGGTGGGATTCGAATCCATGTCCCCAGAATATTAGCCGTGTTTCCGGGTTAAAAGTCTGGCGATAATACCACTAGGCCATCACCACCTCCAACTGACCCTCTGACAGTGCAGCACTCCCTCAGTACTAAACCTCTGACAGTGCAGCACTCTCTCAGTACTGACCCTCTGACAGTGCAGCACTCCCTCAGTACTGACCCTCTGACAATGCGGCACTCCCTCAGTACTGACCCTCTGACAGTGTAGCACCCCCTCAGTACTGATCCTCTGACAGTGCGGCACTCCCTCAGCACTGACCCTCTGACCGTGCAGCACTCCCTCAGTACTGACCCTCTGACAGTGCAGCACTCCCTCAGTACTGACTCACTGACAGTGCAGCACTCCCTCAGCACTGACCCTCTGACAGTGCGGCACTCCCTCAGTACTGACCCTCTGACAGTGCAGCAATCCCTCAGTACTGACCCTCTGACAGTGCAGCATTCCCTCAGTACTGACCCTCTGACAGTGCAGCATTCCCTCAGTACTGACCCTCTGACAGTGCGGCACTCCCTCAGTACTGACCCTCTGACAGTGCGGCACTCCCTCAGTACTGACCCTCTGACAGTGCGGCACTCCCTCAGTACTGACCCTCTGACAGTGCGGCACTCCCTCAGTACTGACCCTCTGACAGTGCGGCACTCCCTCAGTACTGACCCATTGACAGTGCAGCACTCCCTCAGTACGGATCCTCCATCTGTAATGATTTCCCCCTCTTTTGAAAGTTTCTATTGAATCTGCTTCCACCGCCCTTTCAGGCAGCACCTTCCAGATCACAACCACTCGCTGCGTTTAAATATAAATCCTCCTCATCTCCCCCCCTCTGGTTCTTTTTACAATTCTCTTCAATCTGTTCCCCCCCCCCACCCCCACCCTGGTCACCCACCCTCCTGTCACTGGAAACACTTTCCCCTCATTCACTCCATCTAAACACCCTTCCTCGAATGCCTCAATTCAATCTCCCCCTTAACCTCCCCCTCTCCGCGGAGAACCACCCCAGCTTCTCCCAGTCTCTCCGACACGAAGTAACATCTCCTCATCCTCCCTGGGAATGTTCTGGAAAATCTCCTCTGCACCCACCTTTGAGTTGAATATTGTCACATTTGCAGAGATTGGGCAACACCGCCCTCCGCTGTGGAAACCCGAAACTGCAGGAGGGTCATCCAGATAGACTTGGAATCCATGGATGGGGAATGGCATTTGTGTGAGTGTCCGCGCACTGGACATGTCACCGTGCTGCCCTCGCCCCACGGAACAGCCACTGGCAACGAGCGAGGGGCGGGTTTCCCACGGGTTTGGACCCTTCTCCCAGGAAGGCTGCATTCGCCTGACGCCTTTCCCCATCTCGGGGGTTCCCCCTCAGCCCACCCACCCTGTCCATCGGCCGATCGAGCTCCACCTCACGGGATACCGGAAAGGTGGGAGTTTGACGTACAGCAAGATCCCACAAACAGCATTGTGGCTCATTGGCTGGCTTTTTAACACAAAATAATATCACTGTTGTCCGAGGGATGAAGTTTCGACGTGGGAGGGTGTTGAGTTGGCGGGGGAGGGTGTTGAGGGGGGCGGTGGGCGGTGTCTGGGAGAATTCTGTCACTTCCTGTTCCAAACACGGCCCTGGGGTCTTCACCGTGCGACTCGAGAGGGCGTCCGGGGAGTTGAATTTGACGTAACCATGAGGCAGTATCTCTGACAGCGTGGCACTCGGCTGCAGGGAGTTGGGGGTGGGGTGGACAAACGTGGGTTTGGGGGCTTCAGGCTGAACCGAGGGATGTGAGCCTGCAGCCCCCCAGTTTCAAGGTGAGCCTGAACACCCCTCCATCCCTTGAGACAGGACTGGGACCCTGGAAGGGCCCCGAAGCAACGAGGGACTCCAGCATCGGCTCGATTGATGGGAGCTTGCTGTTCGGCCTCTTCTGGAGGGTCTACGCACCCCTCAGAATAAACCCTCATCTCCCGCCTGGAATGACTTTTTATTTCATTTGTCGGACACGGGCGTCACTGGCAGGCCAGCGTTTATCGCCCAATTATTGCCTAGTTGCCCCTTGTCCAGAGGGCAGTTAAGAGCCAACCACGTTGCCATGGCTCTGGAGTCACATGTAGGCCAGACCAGGTCAGGACAGCAGATTTCCTTCCCTTACAATCAGACGGGTTTTCCCCGACAATCAACAATGGCTTCAAGGTCATCAGTAAATTCTTAATTCCAGATATTTTTCATTGAATTCAAATTGCCCCGCCTGCCGTGGCGGGATTCGAATCCCGGTCCCCAGAACATTACTGAGTTTCTCGATTAGTAGTCCAGTGATCATAGGCCATCACCTCCCCTGGGGTTTGTGTTAAATGTCGAGTGGTGGCAGGGGGATTGAACTTACTGTCCGCTCTCAAACAGTCTCCACTTTTCATTCCCGTTCCTTCAGGGAGATAAATATAGGGTAAAGAGGGGCAGAAACATGGCTTCCCATGTCTCTTCCACCCAAGATCACATCCATTTCGAAAATTGCCTTCCTTCTCCTGCACCCATTGTCAATGCTTCACACCTCACGTTATTAAAATTATTTCATGGGATGTGGGTGTCGTTGGCTGGGTCCAGCATTCATTGCCCATCTCTAATTGCCCCTTGAGAAGGTGGTGGTGAGCTGCCTTCTTGAACCCACTGCAGTCTCGGAGCCGTAGGTACACCCACAGTGCTGTTAGGGCGGGAGTTCCAGGATTTTGAGCCAGCCACAGTGAAGGAACGGCCGATATATTTCCAAGTCGGGATGGTGAGTGACTGGAAGGGGAACCTCCAGGTGGTGGTGTTCCCATAGAATCTCTCCAGTGCGGAAGGAGGCTATTCGGCCCATCAAGTCTGCACAGACTCTTCTAAAAAGCATCTTATCCAGGCCCACCGCCCCACCCTATCCCCGTAACCCTGCACATTTATCATGGCCAATCCACCTATCCTGCACATGTTTGGACACTGAGGGGCAATTTGCCCTGGCCAATCCACCTAACCTGCACATCTTTGGACACTAAGGGCAATTTAGCATGGCCAATCCACCTAAGTTAGCTAATCACTTCACAATTCCACTGCTCCAAGGGAGAAACTGAACTCGACTCATCACACGAACACAGTGGCTACAAGAACAGGTCAGAGTTTGGGAATCCTGTGGCAAGTAACTCACCTCCTGCCTCCCCAAAGTCTGTCCACTATCTACAAGGCACAAGTCAGGAGTGTGATGGAATACTCCCGACTTGCCTGGATGGGTTGCAGCTCCAACAACACTCAAGAAGCTCAACACCACCCAAGACAAAGCAGCCCCACTTGATTGGCACCCCATCCACAAACATTCAATCCCCGCACGAGTATTTACTCGGGACTCTGCGGGCATTCGGGTTCGGGACGCATTTTGTCGCCCGGATCCGATTACTGTACTCTGCCGCAGAGTGTCTGATTAAGGTTAACGGGTCCCTGACGGTGCCCCTTTGCTTTGGGAGAGGAGTGCGACAGGGCTGCCCCTTGTCCGGCCAACTGTATTCCGTATGCGTGGAGCCATTCCTGCGCCTCTTGCGGAGGAGGTTGTCGGGTTTGACTCTGCGCGGCCCGGATGTAGGGGTGGTCCTGTCTGCTTACGCCGACGACGTGCTCCTCGTGTTCACGGACCCGGCTGACCTGCGGAGGATGCGAGAATGCCAGGCGGTGTACTCCGCCGCGTCCTCCGCCAGGATCAACTGGGCCAAGTGCTCCGGACTCCTGGTCGGTCCGTGGGAGACGGACCCCCTTCCGGAGGAGCTCAGGCCTTTCACCTGGAGCAGGACCAACCTCCTCTACCTGGGGGTCCATCTCTGCCCAGCCGAGGAATCCTGGCCGGCGAACTGGCAGGAGCTGGAGGCCAAAGTCTCCGCCCGCCTGAATCGCTGGACAGGACTGCTCCGAGTGCTGTCCTACGGGGCGCGAGCTCGCGTCATAAACCAGCTGGTCGCCTCCATGCTGTGGTACCGGCTGGTCACTTTGACCCCTCCCCCTGACTTTGTCGCCGATATCCAGAGAACCCTCCTGCGGTTCTTCTGAGACAATCGACTGCACTGGGTCCCTGCTGCGGTCCTGTATCTCCCGCTTGAGGAGGGCGGACAAGGTCTGGTGTGCCTCTGCACTCAGATAGTGACCTTCCGCCTCCAGGCCCTGCAGAGGTACCTTTACGTTGAGCCCCCTCCACGATGGTGTGCCATGGCGACGTATTTCTTCCGCCAGTGGCACGGCCTCAATTATGACGTGCAGCTCCTGCATATCGAACTGGGGCGTGCTTCGACCGCCCTGCAGGAGTTGCCCGTCTTTTACCAGGACCTCCTCACTGTCTGGAACAAGGTCGCCTCGCGACGCAGCTCTCCCCCGTCAGGAGTAGCGGCTCTCGTGCGAGAGCCGCTGCTCAGGAATCCGCTCCTCCAGCCGTATGACTTCAGGTGGCTGGCGGAGAGGAGGGCTGTGGACGCCGGGGTGACCAGGATCGGGGACGTGCTCGATGGCGGAGGGGCGGGCTGGTTGAGCCCCCGCGTGCTGGCTGAGCGCGCGGGGCCGACCGTCCGGCGCGCGACCAAAGCCATCCTAGACCTTAGGACGGTCGTGCTCGGCCCCGAAACTGCACGCAAACTCGAGACGTCGCAGGCGTGCGGTGGGATCCCGCCCGAGCGTTCCCCTGTTCGGGCGGAATTCCACATTGGCCCAAAGCCTCAACCCCCCTCCCTGGGTGAGGTGCCCCACAGCCTGAGCCGCCTCGCGGAAATGTCCTCCGTGCCTTTTTCTACCGCGCGGAGGCGTTTCCTGTGCGGGCTGCTGCTGCACACCCTCCACTACCGCCTCCTCGCCTGTCACCCGGGTACACCTTGGTGGGCCTTGTTGCCGCCGGGCGGCGGAGGTCCCCGCTGGAGGTCCCTCTACGGAGGGATCTCCCCCAATTACGTCGGGGACCTGGGGTGGAGGGTGATGCATGCAGCAGTGCCGCACAACCGTAGGATTCACTGGTTCACGGGCTCCGAAGACTGCCCTTTCTGCGGCCTTGAGGAGTCCGTGGACCATGTCTATGTTGTGTGTCTTAGGCTGCACTCCCTTTATGTTTTCCTAAAGAACATTTTATTGATGCTTTGTTTGCACTTCAGTCCCACGCTCCTGATCTACGGACACCCGGTGCAGAGAGGGGAGGGTCGGGTTGGCGACCTCCTCGTGAACCTGCTCCTGGGCCTGGCGAAACGCGCCATTTACCGGTCCAGGCTGCGGGCGATCGAGGGGGCCGTCCATCCTGACTGTCTGCCCCTCTACCGCGGCTACATTCGCGGCCAGGTGTCCCTGGAGAGGGAGCATGCGGTGTCCACGGGCGCGGTTGACGTTTTCCGCGCCCGTTGGGCACCGCAGGGGTTGGGGTGCATTATTGACCCTAATAATCACATTTTAATTTGATGTTTTTAAGTTTCCTTTGTACTTTGATTTCTGTTCGGGCTGTTCCCCCTCCTTTTTGGGGAGCTGCCCCTTTTACTTTGTCCTGACTTAATCTGAGTTTGTTTACTTGGTTTGGTTTGACCTAAAAAAAAAGAGGACAAACATTCATTCCCTCCACCACCGACGCTCAGTAGCAGCAGTGTGTACTATCTACAAGATGCACTGCAGCAACTCACCAAGGCTCCTTCGGCAGCACCTTCCAAACCCACGACCGCTACCATCCAGAAGGACAAGGCCAGCAGATACCTGGGAACGGTGGTTGAGGGGAGACCTGATAGAAGTCTACAAGATTATGAGGGGCATGGACAGAGTGGATAGTCAGAAGTTTTTTCCCAGGGTGGAAGAGTCAATTACTAGGGGCATAGGTTTAAGGTGCGAGGGGCAAGGTTTAAGGAGATGTACGAGGCAAGTTTTTTATACAGAGGGTGGTGGGTGCCTGGAACACGCTGCAGGGGGAGGTAGTGGAAGCAGATACAATAGTGACTTTTGAGGGGCGTCTGGACAAATACATGAATAGGATGGGAATAGAGGGATACGGTCCCCGGAAGGGTAGGGGTTTTAGTTCAGCCGGGCAGCATGGTCGGTGCAGGCTTGGAGGGCCGAAGGGCCTGTGTCTGTGCTGTAATTTTCTTTGTTCTTTGTTCACTGCCGCCTCACAGTGCCACGGACCCGGGTTCAATTCTGGCCTCGGGTGATTGCGTGGAGTTTGCACATTCTCCCCGTGTCTGCGTGGGTTTCCTCCGGGTGCTCCGGTTTCCTCCCACTGTCCGAAAGATGCGTGGGTTAGGTGGAATGGCCGTGCTAAATTGTCCCGTAGTGTCAAGGGGATTAGGAGGGTAAATATATGGGGCTACGGGAATAGGGCTTGGGTTGGATTGTGGTCGGTGCAGACTCGATGGGCCGAATGGCCTCCTTCTGCACTGTCGATTCGATGAAATGGAGCCTATAAACTTTGCTGTAAGTAAGAGTGTTTCACAAATGTGGTTTAGCCAGTCACAAAGCGAGATTTATCACAAACAACAAGCATTTTAAACACAGACAACCTGGTTTTAAACTGGCTTCAAAAATGACGCTTAAAAAAATATACCTCGTGCAACCTCCTTCGTCTACTCCGAAAAAAATACAATTTACATCAAAGACATTTTCAAAACGTCCCCCTCCGTCTCTGGGACCTTCTCGAATTCACCACGGCGATCACAGAGTCATTGTGAAGCAAAAGGCTGTTCGGCCCATCGAGTGGATTCCGCTCCCTGTGGACCAATCCTGTCAGTCCCATTCTCACCCCACTCCATCCCCGTATTCCAGCCAGTTCATTTCCTTCGACTTCCCGTCCAGATTTCTTCCTGAAATCGTTGATTGTTTCCTCGGAGGCTGTGGGGGTCCGGCTCACTGAAACTCATGGAATGTCTCCTCGTATTCCCTCTCGTGTGGAACCTTCAATCCGTGTCCCGCTTGTCCTTGTCCCATCAGACAGCGGGGCAAGAGTTATTTTCCTTCTCCACTTTCTCTAAACCCATCACTGCCTTGTCCACCTGAGTTGGAAGTCTCACAACTCCAGGTTCAAGTCCAACAGGTTTATTTGGAATCACGAGCTTTCGGAGCACTGCCCTTTCATCAGGTGAGTGGAGAGGTAGGTTTCACAAACACGGCATATATAGGCAAAGACACAATTGCAAGATAATGGTTGGAATGCGAGTCTTTACAGGTAACCAAGTCTTTACAGGGACAGACAGTGTGAATGCATTGGGTGCAGCAACCAAAGAGGAAAGAGTCGAACTGGACCCCTCTGGAAGGGCGCTGCCCTAGATTCAAAGAACAAAGAACAGTGCAGCACAGGAACAGGCCCTTCGGCCCTCCAAACCTGCGCCGATCATGATGCCTGCCTAAACTAAAACCGTATGCACTTACGGAGTTCGTAATCTTCCATTTCCATCCTATTCACGTATTCGTCTAGTTGCCCCTTAAATGCCGCTATCGTACCTGTTCCCACCACCTCCCCAGGCAGCGCGTTCCAGACATTCACCACCCTCTGTGTAAAAAACCTGCCTCGCACATCTCCTCTAAACTTGTCCCCACGCACCTTAAACCCATGTCCCCTCGTACTTGACTTTTCTATCCTAGGAAAGAGCATCTGACTCTGTCCATGCCTCTCATAATCCCGTAAACTTCTATCAGGTCGTCCCTCAACCTCCGTCGTTCCAGTGAGAACAAACCGAGTTTCTCCAACCTCTCCTCGTAGCTAATACCCTCCAGACCAGGCAACATCCTGGTAAACCTCCTCTGTACCTTCTCCAAAGCATCCACATCCTTCTGGTAGTGTCTACCTTGACTACCTTATCCACCTGCGTTGCCACTTTCACTGATTGGTGGACATGTACACCCAGATGTCTCTGCTTGTCAACTCGACATGTGTGCTCAAACCATCAGGCGATGTGTCAATGCCAGATTCATCAGCCGCACTCACAAGACAGCCCCGAAACACTCACACTGTCTGGACCTGTAAAGACTTGGTTACCTGTAAAGACTTGCATTCCAACCATTATCTTGCAATTGGGCTTTGTCTATACTTGCCGTGTTTGCGAAACCTAGCTCTCCGCTCACCTGATGAAGGAGCAGTGCTCCAAAAGCTCGTGATTCCAAATAAACCTGTTGGACTTTAACCTGGTGCTCTGAGACTTCTTACTGTGCCCACCCTAGTCCAACGCTGGCATCTCCACATCTCGCCCACCACTAATCCCCCGCTTAAATCTTTCCCTCTCTGAGGAGAACGGTCCTGGGTTTCTCTAACCCAACCCTCTAACTCAAACCCTGTCCTGAACCGACGTGTTAAACCTCTCTCCTCACCCTTTGGAAGGACCCTCAGTAAAATGCGGGTGGATGGGGGGGCCAGAACTGGAGGGTGGTGAATGCGTGGAATTCACTACCACCAGGTGTAGTTGAGGTCAAAGCGTTGTGTGATTTCAAGAAGAAATTAGAATCATAGAATCCCAACAGTGCGGAAGGAGGCCATTCGGCCCATCGAGTCTGGACCAACCACAATCCCACCCAGGCCCGAACCCCATAACCTTACTTATTTACCTTAGCTAGCCCCCTCTGACACTAAGGGGCAACTTAGCATGGCCAATCCACCTAACCTGCACATCTTTGGACTGTGGGAGGAAACCGGAGCACCCGGAGGAAAGCCACGCAGACACGGGGAGAACGCGCAAACTCCACACAGACGGTGACCCAAGCCAGGAATCGAACCCGGGTCCTAGCGCTGTGAGGCAGCAGTGCTAAGCATTGTTCCACTGTGCCGCTCCTAGGTATAACTCTGAGGGCCAAAGGGATTAAGGGATACGGGGGGAAGGGGGGGATCAGGATATTGAATTTGATGATCAGCCATGATCAAAATGAATGGCGGCGCAGCTCGAAGGGCCGGATGACCTACTCCTGCTTCTAGTTTCTATGGTCACAATACTGTGGCCTAACTCAGAGCTTTACATAAATACTCAGCATGGCTTCCTTGACCTTGTTGCTCAGCCCTTGTGTCTCTGAAACCCCAGATTCCATTTGCTTTGTTCACCCCACTTCCGGTACATTCCGTCACCTCCGAGGATTGAATCATGTGAATCCTCCCCCCACTTCCCCAGAACCACCCCCCCCCCCCACCCGCCCCCCACCCCCGCCAACCCCCAGCACATTCCATCAGCGGGCCTACTTTGTCTCCCCTTTATGCCTTCAGCCTGATGGTATGACCTCAAACTCGTGGTGAGGAAGCCTCGACGTGGTTAAGTCAATGCTCCAGGGTTTCCCCAGCTGACAGTTTGACATTCCCTCTGCCACGCCACTGCCGCCCATTACCAAGATGGCTGCCGCTCTCACGGGCCAACGCAACGACAGACAGAGCAAAGAGTTCAGAGCAACGGGTACCCAGGAGCCGGCTTGGATCTTCAGGATCCCAGCTCTTCCTCAACGTGGAGACGGAAGCGAAACTCCCAAGAGCGACGGAGGAATCCCTTTCCGGAATTCCGGAACTGTGCGGGCAACGGCATGCACAACCGGCGAGGCCTGGCGGGAAATTTGGCACGTGGTCGAGAGAACAGTCACCCGTCATTTCCCATACCGGTTGCCGCACCCCTCCCCCTCCCACCCATCTTCCTACGTAACCTCCCCAGACCCCTCCCTCCCCCAGCACCCCACCCCTGTGTTGGCCATCCCAGAATCCCTCACACCAAGGTGGATAGCTGACCGCTCCGGTCCGTCTGTGATGAGAAGAGGCTGACCCCTCCGTCCACGGTGGAGGCGACCATCGAACCGTTCGAGGGCTGGAGGGGTTGCGGGGGGGAGGGACAGAGGGAGGGCACAGAAGAATGGGGGAGAAGGTTAGCGGGATTGGTCACATCGCAACATACCCGATTCAGTCAAACCCACCCATCACCTGAAACACCCCCAAAACAGCAAGAAACATTCAGCCCTTATTCAAAGGGTATAAAATTTGGGAAGTCTTGCTAAATCTCTGCAAGACACTCGTTAGATTACACCTGGAATACTGGGAATACTGGGTCTTATCCAAGGAAAGACCTACTGGCATTGGAGGCAGTCCAGAAAACGTGTGATATGGGTGGAATTGCACCCCCCGCCCCCACGGGAATTGTGAGGGCGGGGGGCAGACCATCATGCAAAGGTCTGTTTACCTCAGGCAGGAATTTCCGGTCTTGGGGGCGAGCGCGGCTGGAAAAATCCCGCCCAGACAAAGGGAACGAGAGAGAAAGATGAGAGGAAAAATGTGTGATACGGAGAGAGAGAGAATGAGAGAGAAAGATGGGAAGGAAAATGTGTGATACGGAGAGAGAGAGTGAGACAGAGAGGGAGAGAGAGCGAAACAGAGAGAGAGAGAGCTAGAGAGAGAGAGAGAGATGAGAGGGAAAATTGTGATCCAGAGAGAGGGAACGAGAGAACAAGAGAGAAATAGGAGAAGGTAAATATGCCATACTGAGAGGAGAGAGAGAGAATGAGAGGGAGAATGAAAGAGAGAAAGAGAGAGAGAAAAAATAAGAGAGATTGAGAAACAGAGAGAGAACGAGAGAGAGAGAGAATGAGAAGATGAGAGGAAAAATGTGTGATACAGACAGAGAATGAGAGAGAGAGAGAGAAAGAGAGAGATCAGTGAGGAAATGTGTGACAGGAAGAGAGAGAGAGGGAACGAGATCGAGAATGTGAGAAATGAAAGGGAAATCACAAAAAGCTGGCATGCAAGTTGAGCAGGTAATAGAAGAGCAAATGGAATGTTGGCCTTTATTTCAAAGGGAATAGAGTATAAAAATAGGGAAGTCTTGCTAAAACTGTACAAGGCATCAGTTAGACCACACCTGGAATACTGGGATCTGTTCTGGTCCCCTTATCTAAGGACATATATACTGGCATTGGAGGCAATCCGGAGAGTAGGTTCACGAGGTTGATCCCGGGTATGGAGGGATTTTCTTACGAGGAGAGGTTGAGTAGTTGGGCCTGTACTCACTGGAGTTTAGAAGATTGAGAGGTGACCTTATTGAGACATGTCGGATTCTCAGGGGGCTGGACAGGGTAGATACTGAGAGGTTGTTTCCCCTTGTGGGAGAGTGTAGGACCAGAGGGCATCATCTTTCTGAAGTTGGGGTACTGTGCAGGATGCTGTGAGCGACCCATACATCCAAACATCCCTCCCATTGCAAACCTCAGAGAAATAAAGAGTGGACATTTCCATGGGATTGTTTGTGTTCCGGGGGTATAATTACCGGGTAGATGCTGTACACGGACATTCGGTCGGCACTGTAGATTGGAGTGGGCGAGATGCCACGCTGGGCTTCCGGGTACTCGTTCATCCATGGCAGCACCTATGAAGACAGAAGTGTTGGCGGTCAGAGAGGGGGCACGGGTGTCGCGGTGGGAGGAGCGCTGGGGCCATCAGCCCCCCCACCGAGGGGCAGTTGGAGGGTGAGTCAGTCAGGGCAATTCTGAATGTGTGGCCAAATTCCCCCCCAACTCCAATTTCACTTTGCGCGTATAGGGCCTGAGTGGGATTGTAGTTGGTGCAGACTCGATGGGCCGAATAGCCTCTTTCTGCACTGTAGGATTCTATGATTCTATGACACCACTGTAGTGGGTCGGATCTCAAACAATGACAAGACAGAGTACAGGAATGAGATAGAGAATCTGGTGAACTGGTGCGGCAACAATAATCTCTCCCTCAATGTCAACAAAATGAAGGAGATTGTCATCAACTTCAAGAAGGGTAGTGCAGAACATGCCCCTGTCTACATCAATGGGGACGAAGTAGAAATTAAAGTTTATTCATTAGTGTCACAAGTAGGTTTACATTGACACAGCAATGAGGTTACTGTGAAACTCCCCTAGTCGCCACACTCCGGCGCCTGTTCGGGTACACTGAGGGAGAATTTAGCACGGCCAATGCACCAAACCGGCACGTCTTTCGGACTGTGGGAGGAAACCGGAGCACCCGGAGGAAACCTACACAGACACAGGGAGAATGTGCAGACTCCACACTGACAGTGACCCAAGCCGGGAATCGAACCCGGGTACTTGAGGCTGTGAGGCAGCAGTGCAAACCACTGTGCCACCTTGCCAACCTGGTCGAAAGTTTCAAGATTTTAGGTGTCCAGATCACCAACAACCTGTCCTGGACCCCCCATGCTGACACTATAGTTAAGAAAGCCCACCAACGCCTCTACTTTCTCAGAAGTCTAAGGAAATTCGGCATGTCAGCTACAACTCTCACCAACTTTTATAGATGCTCCATAGAAAAGATTCTTTCTGGGTGTATCACAGCTTGGTATGGCTTCTGCTCTGACAAAGATTGCAAAAAATTACAAAGGGTGTGAATGTAGCCCAATCCATTATGCAAACCAGCCCCCCATCCACTAACTCCGTCCACACTTCCCACTGGCTCGGAAAAGCAGCCGGCATAATTAAGGACCCCAGGCACACCGGATATTCTCTCTTCCACCTTCTTCCGTCGGGAAAAAGATACAAAAGTCTGAGGTCACGTACTAACCAACTCAAGAACAGCTTCTTCCCTGCTGCTGTCAGACTTTTGAATGGACCGACCTCGCATTAAGTTGATCTTTCTCGACACGCTAGCTATGACTGTAACACTACATTCTGCACTCTCTCCTTTCCTTCTCTGTGAACGGTATGCTTTGTCTGTATAGCGCACAAGAAACAATACTTTTCACTGTATACTAATACATGTGACAATAATAAATCAAATCAAATCAGTGGTCAGGGTTGATCACTGGTTAGCTGCCTCTCTGGCTCTGAATGTTAAATGATTCAAGTGTGGGGACTCACATCGCCAGGGACGCGGCTTCAATTCAGGCCTGGGGTCACTGTCTGTTTGGAGTTTGCACGTTCTCCCCGTGTCTGCGTGGGTTTCCTCCGGGCACTCCGGTTTCCTCCCACAGTCCAAAGATGTGTAGGCTAGGTGGATTGGTCATGCTAAATTGCCTCTTAGTGTCCAAAGATGTGCAGGTTGGGGAGATTGGCCATGGGATAGGGCCTGGGTAAGGTACCCTGTCAGAGAGAGTTGGTACATATCCGAGGGCCGAATGGCCTCATTCTGCACTGCAGACAGTCTACGATTCTGTGACTTCTCCTCCAGGGGCCAATATTCCTCCTTCAACCACTGCCACTCATAAAACGTAAAGAGAGCAACTGGGTCATTTTCGCGCTGCCGCTTGTGGGATCTTGCTGTGCACCAATACTGCTTTGTTTACTCAAGTCGAACAGTGACTACACCAGTGCGTTGCTGGCTCTGAATATTTTGGGATGTCCTGACCGGTGCTATGGGAACGGAAGTCTATCCGAGTCTTGTCTCCCTGAATATCGAAGCCGGGAGTTGTGTGGATCTGGGGGTGACCTGCAGGGAGATTCCGGAGGGGAGGTCACTTACCTTTGCCTCGTTATGATTGGGGGTCTTCTTCAGGGGCGGCTTGCTGACTGCCTTGTTCTTCTGTGCACCTGTGGAAGTGAGAATGAGGGTCAGTGTGTGAGGGACACACATTCCTACCCAGGATAAAACAGGACGCTGCCTCGGGGGAAGCACCAGGCTGATTCCGGGGATGGCGGGACTGGTGTATGAGGAGAGATTGACGAGGTTAGGATTGTTTTTGCTGGAGTTCAGATGAACGAGGGGGGATCTCATAGAGACTTATAAAATTGTAACAGGATTAGACAGGGTAGATGCAGGAAGGACGTTCCCGATGGTGGGGGAGTCCAGAACCAGGGGTCACAGTCTGAGGATTCAGGGTAGACCATTTAGGACGGAGGTGAGGAGACATTTCTTCACCCAAAGAGTGGTGAGCCTGTGGAATCATTATAATGTAGGGAGGAGTTATACAATAAATGGCAGAGTCATCAGGAGTATAGAAACACAGAGGGACCTAGGTGTGCAAGTCCACAAATCCTTGAAGGTGGCAACACAGGTGGAGAAGGTGGTGAAGAAGGCATATGGTATGCTTGCCTTTATAGGACGGGGTATAGAGTATAAAAGCTGGAGTCTGATGTTGCAGCTGTATAGAACGCTGGTTAGGCCACATTTGGAGTACTGCGTCCAGTTCTGGTCGCCGCACTACCAGAAGGACGTGGAGGTGTTAGAGAGAGTGCAGAGAAGGTTTACCAGGATGTTGCCTGGTATGGAGGGTCTTAGCTATGAGGAGAGATTGGGTAAACTGGGGTTGTTCTCCCTGGAAAGACGGAGAATGAGGGGAGATTTAATAGAGGTGTACAAGATTATGAAGGGTATAGATAGGGTGAACAGTGGGAAGCTTTTTCCCAGATCAGAAGTGACGTTCACGAGGGGTCACGGGCTCAAGGTGAGAGGGGTGAAGTATAACTCAGATATTAGAGGGACGTTTTTTACACAGAGGGTGGTGGGGGCCTGGAATGCGTTGCCAAGTAGGGTGGTGGAGGCAGGCACGCTGACATCGTTTAAGACTTACCTGGATAGTCACATGAGCAGCCTGGGAATGGAGGGATACAAACGATTGGTCTAGTTGGACCAAGGAGCGGCACAGGCTTGGAGGGCCGAAGGGCCTGTTTCCTTGCTGTACTGTTCTTTGTTCTTTGTTCTATCACAGGAAGTAGTTGATGCCAAAACATTGAATGTATTCAAGAGGCAACTGGATATCGTACTTGGGGTGAATGGGATCGAAGGTTATGGGGAGAAAGCAGGATTAGGCTATTGAGTTGGATGATCAGCGATGAGGAGAGATTTGTTCTCACTGGAACGACGGAGGTTGAGGGGTGACCTGATAGAGGTTTACAAGATTATGAGTGGCATGGACAGCGTGGATAGTCAGAAGCTTTTTCCCAGGATAGAAAAGTCAAGTACCAGGTTTAAAGTGCGTGGGGGAAGATTTAGAGGAGATGTGCGAGGTAAGCTTTTTACACAGAGGGTGGGGAATGTCTGGAACGCGCTGCCTGGGGAGGTGGTGGGAGCAGGTACGATCGCGGCATTGAAGGGGCAACTAGACGAATACATGAATAGGATGGGAATGGAAGTGCATACGGTTTTAGCTTAGGCAGGCATCATGATCAGCACAGGCTTGGAGGGCCGAAGGGCCTGTTTCTGTGCTGTACTGTTCTTGTTCTTTGATCAGCCATGATGGTGATTAATGGTGGAGCAGGCGCAAAGGGCCGAATGGCCTCCTCCTCCTCCTATCTGCTATGTTTCTGTGCCTCTGTAAGAGACACAGTAAGAAGTCTCACAACACCAGGTTAAAGTCCAACAGGGTTATTTGGTAGCAAAAGCCACTAGCTTTCAGAGCGCTGCTCCTTCGTCAGGTGAGTGAGGACTTGTGTTCACAAACAGGACATATAAAGACACAAACTCAATTTACAAAATAATGGTTGGAATGCGAGTCTTTACAGGTAATCAAGTCTTAAAGTTACAGACAATGTGAGTGGAGAGAGGGTTAAGCACAGGTTAAAGAGATGTGTATTGTCTCCAGACAGGACAGTTAGTGAGATTTTGCAAGCCCAGGCAAGTCATGGGGGTTACAGATAGTGTGATATGAACCCAATATCCCGGTTGAGGTCATCCTCATGTGTGCGGAACTTGGCTATCAGTCTCTGCTCAGCGACTCTGCGCTGTCGTGTGTCGTGAAGGCCGCCTTGGAGAACGCTTACCCGAAGATCAGAGGCTGAATGCCCGCAACCACTGAAGTGCTCCCCAACAGGAAGAGAACACTCTTGCCTGGTGATTGTCGAGCGGTGTTCATTCATCCGTTGTCGTAGCGTCCCATTCACCTGACGAAGGAGCAGCGCTCCGAAAGCTAGTGGCTTTTGCGACCAAATAAACCTGTTGGACTTTAACCTGATGTTGTGAGACTTCTTACTGTGTTTACCCCAGTCCAACACCGGCATCTCCACATCATGGCTACCATTGACTCTGTAAGAGACAGCAGGAGTGTGGGACTGAATCTAACTGGGGGCAGAGGCCGGCCCTGTGGCGACTGATCGGCACAGAGGCTCAGCAGCCTGGACAGTTTCCAAAGCCATGTGGGAATCCCGGCTGGATTGAACCTCCTGCAGACTCCATGGGCCTGCCCAGACACACTGAGAGGGGTTCCGAGCAGCAAACTCTCTCTGCTGGGGCTGGAATCTCGCTGTGCACAAGTTAGGCCACAGATTACACCAGAGCTCGTGAGTACATCGGAACAGAGGAATCAGGAGCATGAGGAGGCCATTCAGCCCTTCCAGCCGCTCCTCCATTCTATATGATCACAGCTGATCTCCATCTCATCCTAACTCCACTTCCCTGCCTTTTCCCCATAGCCCTTCATCCTGCTTTTGATCAACATGTGTGAGTGAGTGAGTGAGTGAGTGAGTGAGTAAGTGAGTGAGTGAGTGAGTGAGTGAGTGAGTGAGTGAGTGAGTGAGTGAGTGAGTGAGTGAGAGTGAGTGGGTGGGTGGGTGGGTGGGTGAGTGAGTGAGTGGGTGGGTGGGTGTGTGAGTGAGTGAGTGAGTGAGTGAGAGTGTGAGTGAGTGAGTGTGAGTGAGGTGGGTGAGTGAGTGAGAGTGTGAGTGTGTGTGAGTGGGTGGGTGTGTGAGTGTGAATGTGAGTGAGTGAGTGTGAGTGAGTGAGTGTGAGTGAGTGAGTGAGTGTGAGTGAGTGGGTGAGTGTGAATGAGTGTGAGTGAGTGAGTGTGAGTGAGTGTGAGTGACTGTGAGTGAGGGAGTGAGTGAGTGAGTGTGAGTGAGTGGGTGTGTGAGTGAGTGGGTGTGTGAGTGAGTGGGTGTGTGAGTGGGTGTGTGTGTGAGTGAGTGAGTGAGTGTGAGGTGAGTGAGTGTGAGTGAGTGAGTGAGTAAGTGAGTGTGTGGGAGCGAGAGGGAGAGAGTGGGAGTGTGAGAGAGTGTGAGAGAGAGAGTGAGAGAGTGAGAGAGTGTGAGAGATTGAGAGAGAGCGAGTGAGAGAGTGTGAGAGAGAGAGAGAGAGAGCGTGAGAGTGAGAGAGTGTGAGAGTGAGAGTGTGAGCGTGAGGGAGTGTGAGAGAGTGAGAGCGAGTGAGAGTGTGTGAAAGAGTGTGAGAGAGTGTAAGAGAGTGTAAGAGAGTGTGTGTGTGAGTGCATTTTGAAGGAGTAATTACTTTACCTTCATATTTCACTTAGTAAGCTTTGTCTTTGTAGCTGACAGGATTGGTTTTATAATAAACTAATGATGATGTTGTTTATTGAACAGAGGCTGCTGAAGGTGTCTGTTACTCTGGGTAACAGCAGCGAGGTGGACAACTGGCCATTCTGGCAATGAATTAAACTGTTAAGGAATGGTGTGAGCGGGAGAGCAGTGAAGGGGGGGCGGGGGGGGGGGGGGCATGGGGGACAGTAAGACTGCGATCCCCTCCCATCGGATCCAAACAATATCCCACCGGTCTTTCCAGAGCCCAGCTGGCCGGATATGGAGTGCTGAGGGAGCGGGGAACACAGATTCACCGAGAGTCCGCGACCCTTACGCTGGGAAACACGACAGAGAGATCCCCATCAAACAGCGATAGGAGTGAGCGATCAGAGGCAGGAGTTATACTCACGCTTACGCCGAACCAGGAAAATGATCAGCAGGATCAGGAGAAGCAAGCCAGCTGCTGCTCCGATGGCTATTCCCACAACTGCTCCCACACTCAGACAGTAATCTGCCAGTGAGAGAGAGACAAACATTATAAACACCAGCCATGTCAGTTTTGATTTGATTTAGTATTGTTGCATGTATTGGGGGCGATAGTGAAAAGTCTTGTTTCTTGCGCACTATAGAAAGCATACTGTTCATAGAGTACATAGGCGAGAAGGAAAGGAGAGGGTTCAGAATGGAGGGAATCAAAACTGTATGTTATATTACAGGTGACGCCTCACCCTGTACAATTCAAACAAATCCTCCCCATTTTTAAACTCCAACCACTGTTCAATTAAGGCCAAAATATCACCAAGAGGCTCAGGGTGGTTCATCTATAGAATAATAGATACCCGGGAGTGAGTTACAGAGTGGAATCTAATCGAGGGGTTTGGGGTGGTTCATCTATAGAATAATAGATACCCGGGAGTGAGTTACAGACCGGAATCTAATCGAGGGTTCGGGGTGGTTTATATATGGAATAATAGATACCTGGGAGTGAGTTGCAGACTGAAATCTAATCGAGGGGTTTGGGTGGTTTATATATAGAATAACAGATACCCAGGAGTGAGTTACAGACTGGAATCTAATCGAGGGGCTCGGGGTGGTTTATCTATAGAATAATAGATACCTGGGAGTGAGTTGCAGACTGAAATCTAATCAAGGGGTTTGGGTGGTTTATATATAGAATAACAGATACCCGGGAGTGAGTTACAGACTGGAATCTAATCGAGGGTTTGGGGTGGTTTGTATATCGAATAACGGATACCCGGGAGTAAGTTACAGACTGGAATCTAATTGAGTGGTTCGGGGTGGTTTATATATAGGATAACAGATACCCGGGGAGTGAGTTACAGACTGGAATCTAATCGAGGGGTTCATGGTGTTAATATATCGAATAACAGATACCCGGGAGTGAGTTACAGACTGGAATCTAATCGAGGGGTTCGGGGTGTTTTATATATAGAATAATAGTTGCCTGGGAGTGAGTTACAGACCGGAATCTAATCGAGGGATTTGGGGTGGTTTATATATAGAATAACAGATACCCTGGAGTGAGTTACAGACTGGAATCTAATCGAGGGCTTTGGGATGGTTTATATATAGAATAACAGATACCCGGGAGTGAGTTACAGACTGGAATCTAATCGAGGGATTTGGGGTGGTTTGTATATCGAATAACGGATACCCGGGAGTGAGTTACAGACAGGAATCTAATCGAGGGGTTCGGGGTGGTTTATATAGAGAATAACTGATACCCGGGAGTGAGTTACAGACTGGAATCTAATCGAGGGGTTTGGGGTGTTTTATATAGAGAATAACAGATACCCGGGAGTGAGTTACAGTCTGGAATCTAATCGAGGGGTTCGGGGTGGTTTATATATAGAATAACAGATACCCGGGAGTGAGTTACAGACTGGAATCTAATCGAGGGGTTTGGGGTGTTTTATATAGAGAATAACAGATACCCGGGAGTGAGTTACAGACTGGAATCTAATCGAGGGGTTCGGGGTGGTTTACGGGGTATTAGTTGTATTGGTTGAGGCTGTACTTTACCCACGATGATGATTTGAGTGGATGCTGTGATCTCCTTGTTCGTCTTGGCGTTGCGGATGATGCAGGTATAATTGCCGCTGTCCGTAAGCTTGGTGCTGTCAAAAGGGATGGAGCTCTCTTGTTGAATCAGCTGCCCATTGTGAAGCCATGTGTACACAGCCACTGGCACCGACACAACATCGCAGGATAACCTGCCACTCCTGCCCAACAAGAATTGATCAGGAACCACACAGTCTGACTGAAAATCCCTCCGGATCGCTGCTGACTCCGGACCGTCTGCGTTGGGAAAGAATGGTTGAGTTAGAGAAGAACACTACACAGCACTGCCCTGCCCCAGAAGTGTGTATGTGTGGGTGTTTGTGTGATTGAGTTCATAGGTATGTGCCGATGTGAATGTGTGCCAGAGGTGCGCGCGCGACAGTGTGCGTGTGCGCAAGTGTGCGCGCGACGGTGTGCGCGCGACATTGTGCACGTGACAGTGTCCGTGTGCGCAAGTGTGCGTGCGATGGTGTGCATGTGAGAGGTGCGCACGCAAACGGTGTGCGCGCGACGGTGTGTATGTGTGATGGTGTGCGCGCACGACAGTATGCACGTGACAGTGTGTGCATGTGACGGTGTGCACGCGACGGTGTGCGCGCGACGTGTGCGCGCGACGTTGTGCGCACGACAGTGTTGTTTGTCGTATATATAAATGATCTGGGGGAAAACGTACTGGGTCTGATTAGTAATTTTGCGGATGACACAGAGATTGGTGGAGTTGCTGATAGCGCCGGGGATTGTCGGAGGATACAACAGGATATCGATAGATTGGAGACTTGGGCACAGAGATGGCAGATGGAGTTTAATCCGGGTAAATGCAAGGTGATGCATTTTGGAGGATCAAATGTAGGTGTGAATGATACTGTAAATGGCAGAACCCTGAGGAACAGTAACAAACAGAGGGATCTGGGCGTGCAGGTCCACAGTTCCCTAAAAGTGGCAACTCAGGTGGCCAAGGTGATGAAGAAGGCGTATGGAATGCTTGCCTTCACCAGCCGGGGCATTGAGTACAGGAGTTGGGAAACGATGTTGCTGCTATATAAAACCTCGGTAAGGCCGCATTTGGGGTATTGTGTGCGGTTCTGGTCACCACACTACCAGCAGGATGTGGAAGCTTTGAAGAGAGTGCACAGAAGGTTCACCAGGATGTTGCCCGGTCTCGAGGGTGTTGGCTATGAGGAGAGGTTGAATAAACTCGGATTGTTTTCACTGGAAAGACGGAGGCTGAGGGGAGACCTGATAGAGGGTCTACAAAATGATGAGAGGCACAGACAGGGTGGATAGTCAGAGGCTTTTACCCAGGGTGGAAGTGTCAATTACAAGGGGGGCACAGGTTCCAGGTGAGGGGGGGAAGTTTAAGGGAGATGTGCGGGGGAGGTTTTTCACACAGAGAGTGGTGGGTGCCTGGAACGCGCTGCCAGAGGAGGTGGTGGAAACAGGTGCATTAGCAACATTTAAGAGGCATCTGGATGGATACATGGATAGGGAGGGAATAGAGGGATACGGACCGAGTCAGGGCAGAGGGTTTTTTTTAGTTTAGTTAGGGCATCATGATCGGCACGGGCTTGGAGGGCCGAAGGGCCTGTTCCTGTGCTGTACTTTTCTTTGTTCTTTGAATGTATGTGTCAGTGAGTGAGTGTGTGTGTGAGTGTGTGTGTGAGTGTGTGAGAGTGTGTGTGTGTGAGTGTGTGTGTGAGTGTGTGTGTGTGAGGGTGTGTGCGTGTGAGGGTGTGTGAGAGTGTGTGCGTGTGTGTGTGAGTGTGTGTGTGTGTGAGTGTGTGTGTGAGTGTGTGAGTGGGTGTGTGTGTGTGTGTGAGTGTGTGTGTGCGTGTGTGTGTGAGAGTGTGTGTGAGTGTGTGTGTGTGTGAGTGGGTGTGTGTGTGAGTGTGTGTGCGTGAGTGTGTGTGTGTGAGAGGGTGTGTGTGTGTGTGTGAGTGAGTGTGTGTGTGAGAGCGTGTGTGTGTGTGTGTGCGTGAGTGTGTGTGTGTGCGTGAGTGTGTGTGTGTGCGTGTGAGTGTGTGTGAGGTTTTGAGTGTGCGACAGTGTGTGAGAGTGTCGGTACTTACAGTAGACAGTGAGGAGGCGGCTGTGGGAGTTGGTACTGATGGGGTTGTGTACGGTACAGCTGTAGGAATCCGCATCATCGCGGCTCACAGGCTGTATCCGGACTTCACTGCCAGACACAGTTACGCGGCTGCTATTGGACAGAACGCTGTCCCCCTTCCTCCATGTGTAGGTCACTCTCGAGCCAGTGAGCGCTGAACATGTCAGCCGCACCTCTGCATCCCCCTCAAACACATCAGAGGCAGACAAAACAATCGACACATTGGTGACTGGCTCTGCATGGAGAAAAGAGTCATTCTCAGCAATGCAGCACTCCCTCAGTACTGACTCTCTGACAGTGCAGCACTCCCTCAGTACTGACTCTCTGACAGTGCGGCACTCCCTCAGTACTGACTCTCTGACAGTGCGGCACTCCCTCAGTACTGACCCTCTGACAGTGCAGCACTCCCTCAGTACTGACCCTCTGACAGTGCAGCACTCCCTCAGTACTGACCCTCTGACAGTGCCGCACTCCCTCAGTACTGACCCTCTGACAGTGCGGCACTCCCTCAGTACTGACCCTCTGACAGTGCAGCACTCCCTCAGTACTGACCCTCTGACAGTGCAGCGCTCCCTCAGTGCTGACCCTCTGACAGTGCGACACTCCCTCAGTACTGCCCCTCTGACAGTGCAGCACTCCCTCAGTACTGACCCTCTGACAGTGCAGCACTCCCTCAGCACTGACCCTCTGACAGTGCGGCACTCCCTCAGTACTGACCCTCTGACAGTGCAGCACTTCCTCAATACTGACCCTCTGACAGTGCAGCACTCCCTCAATACTGACCCTCTGACAATGCAGCACTCCCTCAGTACTGACCCTCTGACAGTGCGGCACTCCCTCAGTACTGACCCTCTGACAGTGCAGCACTCCCTCAGTACTGACCCTCTGACAGTGCAGCACTCCCTCAGTACTGACCCTCTGACAATGCAGCACTCCCTCAGTACTGACCCTCTGACAGTGCAGCACTCCCTCAGTACTGACCCTCTGACAGTGCAGCACTCCCTCAGTACTGACCCTCTGACAGTGCAGCACTCCCTCAGTACTGACCCTCT